>NC_064807.1:60782920-60910988 GCF_023721935.1 Panthera uncia | reverse complement strand
AGAAGAAGAAGAAGAAGAAGAAGAAGAAGAAGAAAAGGAAAGAAAAAAGAGTGTATAAACAGCTTTGTGCTATTTCAGGTCAGGTTTTGCCACCAAATGGGTTCAGGTCAACCCTAGGTAGCAAGCTACCCAGTATGTTATGAGAAAATTTTAATTTTTAGATATTTTTGGATTTTGGATTTCTAATATAGATTTCGAAACTGTAGAAGGAAAAGATGAGAAAGAACCAAAAAAGGAGAAGTATCAGCTATTGAGGCAGGAAGAAATCTAAGAGAGTAGCACCCTCAGAAGCCAAGGGAAAACAAGTTTCAAGATGAGAGGGAGGGACCAACTATGTCATATGTGTCAAAGGATAAGGATGAAGATTGGGTTTGGGAACATAGCAGACACTGGGGACCCTTGAGAACCAGCCCAGAAACACAGCTGCTAAAGAATCCCAACTTACTATTTAGGGATTATTTCCAAAACTAAACAGGCAAGACTTTAAGGATCATGAGACTCTTAAGGGAATCCATGAGTTAAAATTTCTATTTTGAATTTCCAGTATAATGCCTTTGCATATATCATTTTCTTAATGTTTACTATTTTTTGAGAGAGAGAGAGAGTACAAAGAGATGAGGGGCACACACACACACACAGAGAGAGAGAGAGAGAGAGAGAGAGAGAGAGAGAGTGAGCACGAATGGGGGAAGGGTAGAGAAAGAGAGAAACACAGAATCCAAAGCAGGCTCCAGGCTCTGGAGCTGTCAGTACAGAGCCTGACACGGGGTTCTAGAAACCACTAGATCATGACCTGAGCCAAAGTTAGACACTTAACCAATTGAGTCACATAGGCACCCCTCATGAGTTACAATTTCTAAAAGAAACTGTGCTCCTACTTGAGATCTAAATTAAATCTGTTCAATAAGGGCCACCTGGATGGCTCAGTTGGTTGAGCCATCTGACTTCGGCTCAAGTCACGATCTCGAGGTTCGTGGGTCCGAGCCCCATGTTGGGCTCTGTGCTAACAGCTCAGAACCTGGGGCCTGCTTCGCATTCTGTGTCTCCCTCTCTCTACCTTTCCCCCACTCACACTGTCTCTCTCTCTCTCAAAAATAAATAAACATAAAAACATTTTTTTAATCTGTTCAATAAAATAAATTAATATGTAAGAAACAGGTTTATTCCAAAAGCCTATCAGCCTGATAGTCAAGAAGGTCCTTGGAACCTGATTTCTTTGGATACTTGCTTAAAATTAAATTCTTTGGCTACAGGATTGGAGAGTCTATCTAGCAGCTTTGAAAAAAAAGAAGAAAAGGCAGGTGGGCGTGTCATAGCTCTCAGATGAATCAGTGAAAGCAGCAAAATTATTCCTCTCCTTTCCTGACACCTGCTACAGGGAGTAGCTTCAACAACACCAAGTGGGTTGGTATGGCCTGAGAAGGTATAATTAGAATAGGAAGGAGCCAAAGAATAATTACTGCTTAGTAGGGGGAAAAACCCTCACAGTCTTGCTGTGAAGGAATCAGATATAGCTTAACTCAGGAATCACATACCCTTCTCTTCAATGCACAAATTATACAAAATCAGGCTTAAAAAACAAAACAGAGGTAGAGTAGGAGAAAGTACTTGTTACACGGATCTATTTGTTGCAATTCCTATGAGTCAGAGATACCATGAGTTAATGATGAATACGCTGTAATAATAATTAAAGATTACAGGCTGGGTTACGGTTGATTTCCAAATAATTATTGTATCTCTTTTTATGTAAAAGACCAGGTAAAACGGTGATTTTTGTAACAAAACGAGTACTATGATGAGAGTAAAGTGGGCCCTATCAAAGTAACATAGCCAGGGGACTTCCGAATACACAGAAGTCTGGGATTTGTCACTAGGGAATAACCAAATATCTCATTTGGTAACTGCAGACATGTGGTTTGTAAGCAAAATTGTTAAAAGAGATGGTAAGACTGCTGGCTTTCATGAGAAGGTCATCAAAGTGGATGTATGTTAAGGAGAAATGATAATTAATGAAAACTAGCAGATAGTTTTTTAAATGCAAATGTCCAGGATTAGGTGAAAGCTCAGCCATACACAACTGTGGGAAATAAAATGCCAATAAAGATTGCCACCAAGGGGCGCCTGGGTGGCTCAGTCGGTTGAGCGTCCAACTTCAGCTCAGGTCATTATCTTGCAGTGCGTGAGCTCGAGCCCCGCATCGGGCTTGCTGCTGTCAGCACACAGCCCACTTCGGCTCCTCTGTCCGTGCCTCTCTCTGCCCCCTCCCCCACTCACACTCTCTCTCAAAAATAAATAAATAGAACATTAAAAAAAAAAAAAAAAAAGATTGCCACCAAAAGATGTAACTAGGGAAAACTTTTTGAGGAAAAACCCAAATGGAAATGAAAGTATACTACAGCTGAATTACTCCAGCTTGAAGTTTATTTTGGAAGGACAGGTGATCTCAAAATAACCACTTAGACGTATTAACTATGAGAATGAAGTGTAGAAACTAATTTTAACTAAGAATAACCATGTGAATACTATATAGTGTTCTAACAGCTAAAGAATCATCAAATCCATTCTTAATTGCCTTTATCTTTTCTCTAGAAGCTCTGCCATCATAAAAGAGCAACTGCTTACTGACAAACCATTGCTGACCCTGAGCAACTTAATTTCATAGAAGCTTCACAACATTATATCTTACAAGGAATAAGATCTGACTTAAATTAGTGCCTCTCAGTTGTTTTTTACATACTAATCTTTGACTTGTTCAAGTTCAAAGAGAAAAAAATAGCAAGCGTCAGGTAATAAATAGGTGAATAAAGAAAATAATCTTAACTATAAAAAAAAAATTAGGTCAACAGACCAACTGACAAAAGTTCAATTAGAACTTTTCAGAAACTTCTTTCCTCTAGCTTTTGTAGATCTTGATTGGTACATGGCCCACTCTCCATAAAGGTTCTCAGGAGAAATGCTAGATGCCAAGAATGTTGCCGGGCATGCCCCATGCAAGTGAAGGGTGCAACACAACCCCTTCCTGCTGATGCCCTTGGAAGGTGAACTGAAAAATAGATCCTACATTCTCTAGTACCAAATCTAGATCCCTATTACATGCACTAACACTGGGACTGGTCTCTTCTTAAATAAAACGTGTTCTTAAAAACAGATCCAAAATACTACTCTTTCATGCCAGTGTAACTGTATCAGTCAATAGAGTGCTATGGAGAACTGCCTAATGTGTAAAGAATGCTGTGGAGAGTTATGGCCCACATCCTTAGTGTCTTACAAATATCTGCCTACATACATAATCCAACTGTGTTCTTATTTCATTTTGGTTTTGCTCTTCTAGGGTTTTTTCCTATGCATAGGGATAGCCATCTATTTTTAAAATACACTGCGATAACACTGTATATTATATATACACTGATGAACATCCCTACACACATTCCTGATTTTATGCTTAGAAAAATTCTTTGACGTAAAATTTTGGTGCCCGAAGGTTTGTGAAGGTTCTTAATAACATACTACCAAAACTTCCCTCCAGAAATGTTGTACCAGTTAATACTCCTAACCAGCAGAATATGAAAGTACCCTTAAACTCTGGATATATGTTTTAATAACTGAAAATATTTAAATGGGTGAAAATGGAATTCTTCTCATTTGTCTTTTGTGAACAGTCTGATAATGACTCTCAGTTTTCCTACCACAGGACGAGAGTTCAACTTTTTCCTTTTGATTTGTAAGAGTTAGAAAACATATTATAAATATTATGCATCTTGCCATGGATGTGTTCCTATTTCAAAAAATATGAGTGCCAAGTGCAGAGTAATGTAAGAACTTAGCGCAATACACAATGCCACACAAAAACTACTATATTAAATAGGCTAAGTCAAAAGACTATAAGCATTTATAAGCAATTACTTATATAATTGACTCCTATGCTTGTAAAACTGTAACAAAACTATATTATAAGAAACATAAAAACAACTGCCTGATTGTTAATAACAGTAATAGTTTTGCTTATTGTAATTATTTTACATATTCTCACATGTAAAAATTCCAACAGAGAAACAACATTCTGAAAAGTTTACATTTTACTGTTTAGGACTTTCCAGGGTCTCCATAGAAGGGGGAAAACCACATTGTGGGATTACTATCCTCCATTTCTCTTTTTAGGTGTTTTAAACCACAGGCTTCTTAGATCTCTTCTAGAACTAACACTCTCAATGTATGAAAGGGCATCATGCTGATATGGCTAATATGCTGGAGGAGTCTTACCAGTATTAAGTTTCAAAGGCAAGAAATAGCCTCAGCTCTGATGCACAGTTCATATTACACAAAATGGTTGAGAAGCTCAAAATACTGATAGGATAGTACATTAGTCAACACAGTAATGGCTTTATCCTGAGATTCTTGCTGATACAGAATGCCACTCCGTGAATAAATACAATAGTAATGACGAGATGCTGGAAACTTCTGATAGGACTGGTTGGCAATTCAAGGATGTTAAGATTTTTCAGTAATCAAGCAAAACACAAGTGGCAATCTTACCTGGAATATTACCACACGGAATTTGTTTTTCTTCATTATTTCCTCTTGCTTGGATTCAACTTTTCTCACGTGAGTTTGCTGCCTCTCCACCCGGGCCTTCACATCTTTAATGTGAGCACTGACTTTTCGAGTTTTCTCAAACAACTTGTTAATGACGTAGCCTGTATTGCTGTGTGACTGTGAAAGCTTCAACAGGTCAATCTGGACAGATTTTATGGCATTTTCCATTTCCCTGTGTCTCTCCTCTAGTCTCTTCTGGCTTGCCTGCACACTGTCCACGATGGTGGCTACTTTGTCCAGCACAGTCACAATGGTAAGAGCAGCGTCTTGGTCTTCATCTTCTGTAACACTTGACAGGCGATTCTGATGGGTTTTATCAGCATTTGAAGCAGACCCATTATGTTCCATTTTACTTATTTTTCAGTGAAAGATGTCCCACCACAATCAATTCTGGCACTAAGAGCAAAAAGTTAGCTTGATAACAGGCAACAGGGTTGTATAAAGGGTTGGAAACCCCACCCCTGGAGACTGGTCAAGTATTTATAACTACAAATACCCACACGTGACTGTTCTGCAATATGAATCCTTGCAGAGCACTGGGTACTGTTCCAAACATGCTTGGTGACTGACTAATGGACTCAAATAAGACTGTGTGGAGAGAAGAGGACAGTTTAAAAAAAAAAAAAGTTCCCTGAAGCCACCATGTTACTAATATTAAGCCTAGAAACCAAATGATCAAAAAAGCAAACACTAAATATTGGGGGAAGCTGTTGCCTTTAAATAATTTGAAGCAGTATTTGAAAAAGCAAAGGGGAATTCTGAACTGAAATCTTTTTGTACTTATTTCACACATTAAATGTACCGATTTATCAATATCAAAGAATGTAGTAAAATAAACACACCAAAACAGAGGCCATATAGTGAAAACATTATATTATAACATGCTTTTCCAAACCAAATATTAAAATTAATATTTAATTTTTAACATATTCTTAAATTCTACATGCATACTTCTGATTATCTAAACTACATGTTAAACAGCTGAATACATTCTACTCACACTTCAGATCTTTAAACACCAACAATCTATTAATATAACTATTACTACAGGACAAATTTGGATAGAGGTCTTAGATAATTTTTAAGCTCACTTTAAGAGCACCCATCATTAACAATCATTTTTGCATTTTATTCACAAACACTGATACAATTTATTTATGTTAAAACAAATATTTTTTAAAAAATGAATGTGTATTAAAGTAGTTTAACTGATAGAGAAGGCTTTATTCCAATCTGTTTGTTAAACAGACCATTTTCACAATACCTAAACCTACTTTTCAGTGATCTGTTCCATCTTGGCTACCAGATATCTTTCCGAATTATCAGAATTATTTTTTCAAAGAGAGGAATAATCAAATTCCAATCCATACAGCTTATAAATATTTTACATCTAACACACAGCTCTACAGTTCATGCGATAGGCAGGGTCTAAAAAATCAGTTACTAAATCTCAAAAAACATTTAAATGTCTATTTAAACACAGTGTCTTCTAGATTTTTTATCTTTTTTTGTAAGAAAAGTAATCTGTAAACATCTTTACCTTTAGTTCATGCTTGGTCATTTGTTGTGGTCACTGTGGAAGAAGTGGGTATGACTTTGTAACCATTTGTGAAGTGGTCCATCTTTGCAAAAATATTACATTCCATGGGTAAAGAACAAGTCTTAGAATTACCATGTGGTATAAATTTGTGAAATCAATTTCTGTATTTAAAAACATAAAACAAAGACTACGAAACAGTCCAAAACTGTTGTAGCTGAATATTCTAAATACGAGCCAACAGTACTACACTAAAAATGTCCAAAAATAAGGCCTCTGAAATAAATATTTCCATTCTTTAAAAAAAGACATAATAAATGTACATCACATGGTCAGTGTACATATAAAAGTCATCAGTTTAAACCATTCTGGATGACGTATCTGAAGTAAAATGACCTAGGTTTTGCTTCTGTCGCCGTCCTCTGTTGTTTTTAGGGCATTTTCTGTTGAATTAAAAAAATAAAGAAAAGAAAAAGGTCATTTTGTTTAAGATATTTCAAATGTTTCCAAAGTAATACACATTTCACACATAAAGCCTTAATGAGAAACAGGATGCTGTTTGATGCAAGACAAGCTGAGGACCAACGTGTCAGACTGCTATCTTCCCTACACAGCTGGGGACTAGAGGTTAGGTACAGAATGCAGGTGTAAGCACAAGCAAAGCTCACTCCTGGGTCTCTACTGCTGCAGATGCACTTCCCCGCCCTTCTTCTGGCCTGACAACTCCCTAGCTGCGGTGACCAGTAACATATAAACCTAGGATAGTAGAAAGGATCCTGATCCATGTACTTCCTCTGAGCATTATGACACACCCAAAGTGACAAGAACAGCTTGGACGAGGGAGTAATCGGGAAGAAGTGTGCTTATTAACCTCAGATATGAATAGACAGGAAATGCTTAGCGATTTTAGACAAGGACTCGAAAGAAGTTTCTCTGCACCCTGCTTGGGCAAATCACAGAACCCAATAAAGAACTGTCATCCTGGGGATAAGGGATAGTCTTGGACTCTGCTTTCCCTTTAGTGTACATGTTTCTCCGTGGTGGTATCAATCTCATTGTGCTGTAATTGCTCTTGTGCCTGCCCACCAGAATGCAAACATACGAGCTCTTACTATGCACAAAGTGCTGTGGTATGCAGTGTGGAACAAAGGCACTGGGATGAATTCTGGGAATTCTGAGTTTGCACTCTGCTAAAAACTAGCTGTGCAATCTCCTTTTCCTACATACGAAATATTAAAAGTTGTACCAACCTCTAAAATCTCTGCCAGCAAGGTATTTATAATCTAATGGAAAGAAAGTCTTGTGACAAGGAATATTCCTAAAGTTCTCTGTTTCTAGTTCAGTTTCAAAGAGCACTGCTTTGCCTTGACTTAAAAGCCTTGGTGTTAACACTTTCATTTTATATGCTGTTTTTCGCAAATTTTATCTCACTAATCCTCATAAAAACACTTTGAGGTAGACAGTGATGAAAGCATGTCCATTTCATGGTTAAGAAGCCAAGCAAACCTCTTTAACTGTCACCAACTCACCATGACCTTGGAAAAATTCCAACTTCCTGGGGCCATGGTTTTGTCATCTATAAAATAAAGGTGTTTGGCTAAGATGATGTTTGAGGTCCCTGCTATTGTCATTCTAGGAGTCTCAAAACATAAAAGAAGATTCCAAGTATAAAAGAAGAAAATTTTACTCATGCAGTCTTGCTCAGTGAGTCAGTGGGAACATCCTTTTAATGGAAGATTCCTCACATGTAACAGCCACCATGGGATAAGTGAACAGCTGTCCCATAATGGACCGTGTGGGAGAGGCACTCCTTAAAAATTCAGTGGAGCTAAGTCCAAGTACATAATTATAATATTCTAAATTCAAGAGAGCAAAACATTTGAGGGGAGACAACACCACAATAAAAAGACAGGCCTCAATGAGGAGACATGTAAGATAAATTCAATGAGATGAGCCTTCAGTCACGGAGACAGTGGGCAGCAAAAGACAGCTGCAACACAGTTATAAAAACACTGTGATGTCTAAGGTCTGTGAAGGCAGCACATGGATTTGGGATATAAATTTGAGGGCACAAACTTGAAAACTACTTGTCAGGTAATTTTAATTTAGTAGAATTAGAATTTTGAAGATTGTAGCACGCTGAAAACAGAAGTGTAGAACAAGATAAAAGGCTGGATTGGGATTTGTAAAGGGCTTAAGTATCTTGAGTAAGGTATTCCCCCATCTAAGCCTTCAGTCTCCTCACCTCTCTAGAATAGAAGGCATTGACTCAAAGCTGCTTCCTGCTAACTCTAACATCCTTTGATCTTCTTAAACATGACATCGTCACCAGGCCTCAAAAGCTTCCCTCATCTTTACCTTCTTTCTTTCACCCTCCAAATAATTCATTACTCCGCTCCTGCTTTACTCGAATAACGTCCTAAATAGTTCCCCTGACCTCATATTTTCTCTCCTCCAGTGAAATTTTGCAGATGACACCCAGATTAATGCTCTGAAGAAATGATTCATACCAAGTCGTTCCCCCCAGCTCTATTCAAAAGCCCTGTCCCTCTAACAAAATTAAGTTTGAACCTTGCTAGCAAGCAATGGTCATACTTGGCAAATGTATTTCCTGAGGTGACTCAACATAGACCCTCCTCTTGATAGTTCAGTGGAAAGAGGAATGGTTTGGAAACCAGGCAGCACTGAATCCAAATCCAGCACTTCCACTTACTAGTGGGATGACCACAGGCAAACTACTTAACCTCTAAGCCGATATTAAATGGCCACAGGCAGCTCTGCTGTTACGTGGGTTGTTTTTTTTTTTTTTCTATTTTCCCTTTCTGCTGTCATTTTTTATATTATTATCCCAATTTTAATCTACTGCCCATTTTTTTTTCCTACTGCCCAATTTTATACTCAGTAGTCTTGCCTAAGGGCAGATCATCTGTTCAGTGGAATAAAGTCCACTGATTTTAGCACTTGAATTTTATGAAAAATACCTGTTATTCAGAGAACATTTTTTATCATTTCTAGATTTATCATTTCAGCTCCAGATGGCTGAGACTAGTGAAGGTCTGGCTTCTATCCAGACCTTGGATAGAAGAGCTATAAATCCATTATGGCCTGCCAATATCTGTACTTGATATGCTCCGATCCTCTGCCCAAAATAATGCAGACAAGTACAGAAATGATGTTTATGGGACTTCTGAACCAAATCTTAAAGGAGACAGGAATAGCCAAGCAAGACCAAAAAAAAAAAAAAACAAAAACAAAACAAAACAAAACAGGACACTGGGAAGCAGAAAGACAATATGAACTGGATTTAGCTGGACTTTTCTTGGGTCCACTTCACTTCTGACTTCTACATTTCCACTAAGTTTGAAAATACCCATTTTTTTCCCTGTTGCAATCCAAGAATGTCCTTTAATTTTGAGTTTAATTATGATAAATGCCAACGGTTTTAGTTATGATGGAGAATTTTAAAGATTACTTATAACTGGGTTCCAGAAAATGAAGTAATGAAATGTTAAGACAATGATATACGAAGAAAAGCCATTTTCTTTGATCTCTGATTTCTTCCTTTCTTATTATATTTACTATGGATAAAGTATATCCTTAGGGCAAAAAACACCTTGCAGTTCATCAGCGCTTTAAAAATTGGGGCAGGCCCTTCTGTGCATGTGCAGACCATTCTGCTACTACAATCATCATTCCAGAATGCAGTTCTAAGATCCCTACATTCTTTATGCCACTGAATATTATCCATGCTCCCTTTGCCAGTTGCCCAGCTACACCTGTAACCCTGAGAATGAGTTCTTGTCAATACTCTAAGGAAGCAAGATAAGGACAGGTCAGACCTACTTAGAAACCTTAGGAACTGATCCTAGGATTTTTTCCTAATAGACAGGAAGACTTAAAGCCCCTATCATTTTGAGTGTGCTTCAAGGTTCTTCTTTACTTTAACAGCTATCCAACTCTAATTTAAGGTTGGTTATTTCTTGGGCCATTACCTACCTTGTTATGCACATGACAATCGCTACTATAATGGCAATCTGTACAGCTCCAATAATTGCTGCAATAAGAACATGAGTGAGCTTTTGCCTACTTGGCACAACATAGAGAATACTAAAGTCCGTCTTTTCACAGTGCTGTCCAGTGTAACCAGATTCACATCTGAAAAGGGGAGGAAAAAAGATTCCTATGAGAATTACAGATTCTAATAATTCTAGGTTTTAAAAGTAAGAACATACAAAAGAATAATAAGTTTATACAGAAATAGCAAATCAGGTGCTTTCCCACTATCTGAAAAAAAAACCCAAAACTGCCATCTGTGTATTTCCTTAAACGCTACTCAATGTCTATTTCACAGTGCATCTTTCACCTATCATTATAGGACATTAATTTTACAGTTGCTAAATGGTCTTTATTATACCTCCTTTAAAAAAACAGATACATAAGGGGTGCCTGGTGGTTCAGTCAGTTAAGAGTCCAATTCTTGACTTTAGCTCAGGTCATGACCTCAGAGTCGTGGGATTAAACCCCACGTCAGGCTCTGCGCTGGGTGTGGAGCCCACTTGGGTTTCTCTCTCTCTATCTCTCTCTCTCTCTCTCTGCCCCTCTCCCACTCAAACAAGTACATGCTCTCTCTCTCTCTCAAAAAAAAAAGATACATAATAGTACATTTACTGGCTATCATATAGCTAACATCTATTCCTCAGTCTGAGAGACATGCCAGCTATTTCCCTTTTTTTTTAGTTTATTTAATTATTTTGGGGGGGGGGGGGGAGAGAGAGAGAGAGAGAGAGAAAGAATCCCAAACAGGTTCCATGCTCTGCATGGAGCCCCATGAGGAACTCAATCCCATGATCTTGAGATCATGACCTGAGCTGATATCAAGAGTTGGATGCTTAACTGACTGAGTCATCTAAGCGCCCCTATTTTCCATTTTTCACAACTATTAATTAGGTGTAACCAGTATTGGTGAGTGTGCACATTTCTATATTTGGTGTTATTCAAAAGGCTAGGTACTTGGAAATGGGATGACTAAATAAATAGATATAAACATTTACAGTTCTCTGAAAATTGCACTCTTTTTATATTATATTATATCCAACACACTTTAGTGTACATAAATATAATCATTTAAGATGCAGGGGGAAAAGTAAAATAAGTTATTGACAAAAGCAGTCAAGCAGCCAAACAGGAGCTAATCTTAGAAATTATCTGAATTCCAAGTAAATAAAAAGGCAACATCAGCTGATGATAATAATTTGACAGGGGGAAACATTTAAGATATTTAACAAATTTCACACTTTGTAGCTGACAGAAGTAAAATGTATAAATTAGCCAGCCTTCAGTTAGAACTGATTAATAAAACCTCTGAAGTGTAAGGATAGTCGAGTTATTAACATCCCACACTTCATTAGAAAAAAAGATTTTTTAATAGAGCACACATAAAGAATAAGAAGAAATAGGAATAGGGAAATAGGAAGCCAGGGGTGATGTGAGTCCCCTCCTCCCATCCCTGAGGTTCCTACACACCTATCAGAAAATTTCACACTGGGTTCTAAGTCTACTAGCAGACAAAAAAAAAAAAACAAAAAACAAAAAACAAAGTAGTAAGGCAGATTTATAGATCATGGAATAGAACCTGAGAGCCCTGAAATACGCCCATACATCTATGGTCCAACTGATCTTTGACAAGGGTGCTAAGATAATTCAATAAGAAAAAATAACCTCTTCAACAAAGCTGCTGCGACTAGATGTCCACATGCAAAAGAATGAAGTTGAACCTCTTCTTTACAACATACACAAAAAATAATTCAAAATGGATCACAGATCTAAAGGTAACAGCTAAAACTATAGGGGCACCTGGGTGGCTCAGTCAGTCAGGCGTCCGACTTAGGCTCAGGTCATGATCTTGCAGTCAGGGAGTTCCAGGCCCCCATCAGGCTCTATGCTGACAGCTCAGAGCCTGGAGCCTACTTCAGATTCTGTGTCTCCTTTTCTCTCTGCCCCTCCCCAACTCACACTCTGTCTTTCTCTCTTTCTCTCCCTCTCTTTCTCTCAAAAAATAAACATTAAAGGTAACAGCTAAAACTATAAAACTCTTAGAAAAAAAAGTGAATCTTCATGATCTGGATTAGGCAAAGATTTCCTCAGATATGATACTAAAAGCATAAACAACAACAAAAAAGTTAAACTGGATTAAATCAAAATTAAAACCTTTTGTGTTTAAAGGCACTATCAAGAAAGTAAAAAGATAACCAAAAGAATAGAATATTTTTGCAAATTATATTTTTGATAAGAGACTTGTATCTAGAATATATTTAAAAAATTATTACAAACTCATTAACCAAAAGAAAAAAAATTACAAAATGGGCAAAAAGATCTGAATAGACATTTTTCCAAACAAGATAAACAAATGGCAAATAAGCACATGAAACGATACCAATATCATTAGTCATCACGGAAATGCAAATCAAAACAACAATAAGAGATCACTTCATACCCACTGGAATGGCCAGAATCAAAAAGTCAGATAATAACTGTTGATGAAGATGCTGTAGGGAATGAAAAATGGCAAAGCCACTTTTGAAAACAGTCTGGCAGTTCCTCAAAAGTTAAACACAAGAGTTACCATTTGGCCTAGCAATTCCACTCCTGGACACTTACCCAACTGAAATTAACACAAGTCCACACAAAAACCTGCCAACAATTATTCAGGGCAGCATTATTCATTAATAGCCAAAAAGTGGGAACAATCCAAATATTCATCAATTGGTAAGCAGATTCAAAATGTGGTATTATAAGGAGCAAAGTGCTGACATATGCTACAACATGGATAAACCTTGAAAACATTATGCTAAGTGAAAGAAACCAGACACAGAAGACCACGTTATACAAGCCCACTTAAATGAAATGTCCAAAACAGATAGATCTATAGAGACAAAAGAGACCAGTGATTGTCTAAGACTAAGGGCGGTGGGCAGGGCGATTTGAGAGTAACAGCTAAAGAACACAGAGTTTCTTCTGGGGGCGATGAAATGTTCTAAAATTGATTGTGGTACTGCAAAACTGTGAAAAAAAATACTAAATACTAAAAATCACTGGTTTAAAAAAAAAGAATAAGTGGGAAAAAATGGTAAGATTATTAACATAAAATGCAATCTCCATAAAATAAAATCAAACCAGTTGCTCAAAAGAACCACAGTTACTACTAATATTAGATTCAGGGGGATTTTACCTCATTGGTCCTGATTTAAAGAGGGCACTTTTTGATGCAGAGAACATCAGCCTCAATAATATAGTTGTAATAAATTCAACAATATAATGAAATCTTATAGGATTTTTAAAATAATGTCTTTTGTGGTAAGCTAATGGCAAAAAGTCAAAGCTCAGTAAAATAAAAACAGGTCCATAGGGAGCTATAACAGTGTCCTAGATATGCAGCTCTCCGACAGTTTAGCTTAATCCAAAGATTAAAATCAGAGTATCAAAAAGAATGTATAGGCCATGTATCATTCAGGCAATCCTCCTTGGATATTATTTTCTGCAACTGACTTTTGGGTTACACTCTCCAAATATCTGGATAATAACTTCTAGGTTATTACTACTTCTTCTGTTTTTGATTAAAGGCAGATCCAGGCATTTGGTCTTCTACACTCTCCATTCTTTCATCCTACACACGTCCATAGTAATCTCGTTCACTACCATGCCCTCATGTGCTGATTCTTCCATTTGTCCATTTACTAAACATCTGACATGTGTCAAGTACTGTGGATATTTGGGATACATCAGTGAGCAAAACAAATAAAGATCGCTGGTCTGGTTAACCTCTAGCTGGAGGAGGGAGGGTCAATAAACATGAATTAAATGGTTATGTTACAAGGTGATATGCACTACACGAAGAGAAAGAAAAGAGTTAGTTAAAGGAAATTATAGGCCAGGAAGAGAGGGTTGCAACTTTAAACAAGATGGTCAGGGTAGACTTCACTAAGAAGCTGACATGGAAGTGAGGATGTGAAGGAGGTGAGGGAATCTGCCATGTGGACAACAGGAAGGAGAACATATCAGATAAAGGAAGAGTCAGTGCAAAGACCCTGAGGAGGGAGCATTATTAGCACATGGCCATGTCCAAGAATAGCAAGCATGGCTGGAGTGGAGTGGGCAAGCAGAAGGGAAACAGAGAATTAAGACAGAGAGGTGAAGGGGTCAATTGTGTAGGGCTTCTGCACTCGATGAGATAGAGGAGCCACTGGGAGGGTTTTAGCAGGGAAATGACATGAACTTTCATTTGAAGTCTCCATCTCGGGGTGCAAGGGTGGCTCAGTTAGTTAAGTGCCCAACTTCAGCTCAGGTCATGATCAGGTCATGAACAGCCAACTCATGTTTCATGAGTTCAAGCCCCACATCAGGCTCTCTGCTGTCAGCACAGAGCCTACTTTGGATCTTCTATCTCCCTCTCTCTGCCCCTCCCCAGCTTGCAAGCATGCTCACTCTCTCCCTCACCCTCTCAAAAATAAACATTAAAAAAAAAAAAAAAAGAAAAGTCTCTATCTGGCTTCTAAGTTGAATATGGACTGTAGGATACAGGGAGGCTGTTGCAATAATGCCAGAGAGAAGAAACTGTGGTCTGAACCAGGAATAGCAGTGGCAATGGGGAGAAGAACTCCGATTCTGAACATATTCTGAAACAGAGGTAATAGGATTTCTCAACTGACTGGGTATGGATTACGAGAGAACTCGAAGATGTATCAAAGGTGTTTTCTCTGAGCAAAGGAAAACATGGAATTGGCATCAACTAAGATGAAGAAGGCAGCAGATGGAAAAGGTTTAGAGGAGGGAAGGCAGATCAGGAGATAGGCTTAGATCCTATTGAAATGGAGGAGTCAAGACATCCACAGGAAAATATCAAGGAGGGAGAGGGATCTATGAGTCTCAAATTGAGGAGAGGGGTCTGGGATTTATGCAAAGTAGGAGTCATCAGCATATGTCATGGAAAGCTCTAAGGCTGGGTGGCATCACTAAGGAAGAGGACCAGGACTGGACCCTTGGACATTCCAACAATGAGAGGTCAGGAGCAAAAGGCGAACCAGCCAAGAAGATGTAAAGGAATGGCCAGTGAGGCAGCAGAAAAGAGAGAGAGAATGCAATCCCTAAAGCCAAGTGTATTATTATGCATATTGCACAGGAGTCAAATGCTACTGACTGTTCAAAAGTAATTTAAGACTAAGAATTGATCACTGAATTTAGCAACAAGAACAGCCTCAGGGAAGTGTTGAAGCAAAAGCTCATTGGGGTGGGTTCATGAGATACAGGAAGTGAAGAGCTGGAAAGAGCACAGACAACTCTTTTGCGTTCTTCTACAAAGGAAATAAATGGAACAGCAGCTGATGAGAGAGTGAGAATTTTTTTCAAAGACAGAAGAAATGAAAATATATTTAAATTATATATATATATATATATATATATATATATATATAAACATATCTATACAAGAACATATGAAACACAGAAAAGCAGGGAGAATTTCTGGTTGGTGCGGGTGAAAAATCTGTGAGAGTCCTCCTCATAATGCTTCAATGTTCTCAGTGAACTCAGAAACAAGATGATCAGCTAAGGAGGAGAAGGAGGTACAGACAATCTGAAGAGAAGGGTGACAACAGAAAGCCAGCATCTGGGACAAGAGGAGGATGAATGGACTAAAGCTCAGAAAGACAACCTGGCAGCTCGTAGGGCCCATTTTGAGTACAAACATCGGTGAGATGCATTAGCCTGGTGGTGTGCTTTTCATCAACAGTCATGTTCAGCTGGATGGGTATACAGAATAGCTGTATAGGTACACATTAGGCAGGAAGGAATGAACCAGGATTATAGTTTTGTCAAGTGACTATGATGAAACAAGAGAGGGACGACCATGACTGACCATGAATTTAAGCTGGATAAGGAGGGGATGAAGACATTCAAGGGGCTAGGGACACGGAAAAAAGGTGAAAGGATGGACAAACTGGAGGCCTAGAGGGACAGAAGCAGGGCTGGGTAGGAACTACAAGGGATATGCTCAAGTAGAACGATTCCCAAACGTATGCCTCCAACCTGCATCTGTCTCCTGAGTTCTCAAACCAACATACATCCATCAGCCTGCTAGACTTCCATAGCTGGATCCCCCACAGGCACCTGAGACCAAGCATATTACACTGAATACATCATTTCCACCCAAACCTCCTCCCTCTTCCCGTTCCCTGTCCCCACTCACTTCTGCCTTACCCAGAAACCCAGGAGACTCTCTTGAGTCTTCCTTCCCACCACCCTCCACCAACTCCCACATTCCATCTTCAAACAACTGGTCACCAAAACCTAGGGGTTGAACTACCTTATCTTCTCTCTGCAATTCATCTGCTGATCTCAGTGTCACTACAACTCCTTTACTTAGTTCAGGCTCTAATTTCTTACTAAGGCACAGTCTCCTAACATTCAGTCTTCTGATCCATTTTCCACAAAACCAGCGGCTTTCAGATCTGATCGTAACTTTCTTAACTTAAATCCTTCAGTGGCTTCTCAAGCATCCTTTAAAATAAAGGGCAAGTTCCTGGAGTGACACAAATGTTCCTGTAAGACCTGCCCCCCTTCCCACAATGTCCCTCATCCTCATCAAGGTGAAGTGCCTTGTCTGAAGTCCCAAATCATCTTGAGTATATCTATCTCTGTGTGGCAGCATTTTTCATATTATATTTTAATTGTTTATTATTATTGTCTTCAACCAGACATTAGGTTTTTTGGAACCTACAGACGGTAGGTTTTTTGGAAGGCAAGATGCCTGGATCCCTGTCATACCTGAATTTGAGACGCCAGGGGCAGGCAGAATTTGGTACAAAGTAAGTAATAAACAAACAAATTAACGGTGGGATAATACTAAAAGATTTTAACCTAATAATAGGACTGTGGCTAGCGATTGTTCATCCCTGCCTGCTTACTGTTACCCAAACATACCCACCTATTAGTTGAAGTGCATGTGATATTATGGCCTGATTCTTACAGACTTTGTAAATGCTTAGACAAAAGAAAAAGATCTGCTGCTTTTTAGGATTATGCGTATGCAGAAAAGAGATTCTCTGGCATTTAAGAAACAACTCTGGTCTGGAGAAGAAGGTAGAGTTGATCATCAGCACATGGCATTCAAAAGATAGTTAACTGGGGCACCTGGGTGGCTCAGTTGGTTAAGCTTCCGACTCTTGGTTTCAGCTCAGGTCATGATCTCACAGTTCATGAGTTTGAGCCCCACATGGGGCTCTGCGCTGACAGTACAGGGCCTGCTTGGGATTCTCTCCTTCTCTCTCTGCCTGCCCCTCCTCCTCTCTCTCCCTCTCTCTCTCTCTCAAAATAAATGAATAAACATTTTTTTAAAGTTACCTAAGTAGCTACTGGAATAGGCCCCCTGCGAGGCAATGGGAAGACAGGTTTAGCAAACAGTCTCAAACCTAAAGGCAATTATAATCTAATAATGTCAACTCCTATTGATTAAATACATACTAAGTACCAGGTATTGTGCTAAGCACTTTGCATATATTAGCTCATTTAATTTTAGCAACAATTTAAATTTAAATTTAGTAACAGTTTTAGGAGATAGTTACCATTATTATTTTAATTTTTGAAATGAGAAAATGAGGCTTAGAAATTTAAATAACTTCAGAAGAGCACAGTCAGTAACTGGCCAGTCTGGCGTACCTGCTTCCAAAGCCTTTAACCACTATACCACTGAATCCTCTCACTGTCAATTACTCACAGTAAATACTGCAAAGTGACCTGGTATCACTTGATTATCAGGACACCGTCTTCTCTCATCCCTCACTTTTAGATATCTTGAAAGATGCCCTATCCTAAGAACAACATAATCTGAATTTCTATCAAGATTATGTATGCCACTTGGGACAAATAGGAGGAATCCATTGAATGATTTTGTTTTAAAACTGGCTTGTTGGGGCGCCTGGGTGGCTCAGTTGGTTGGGCATCCGACTTCAGCTCAGGTCATGATCTCACAGCTTGTGGGTTTGAGCCCCGCGTCAGGCTCTGTGCTGACAGCTCAGAGCCTGGAGCCTGCTATGGATTCTGTGTCTCCCTCTCTCTGTGCCCCTCCCCCACCCTCTCTCAAAAATAAAGATAAAAAAATTCTAAACTGGCTTGTTCCCCTTTGCACAGCTGTATTTTTTTAACATTTAGGAAAGAGGGGTGGGAAAGGAGCGATAGCACTTTCAAACAGGAAAAAGCCAACAGCTTAACAAAGAATTATTTAATCATTAACAGTTTATAGTGTTTTGTTCTGTTTTTAAAGCAGGAGGAGAAGAGAAAAAAGAGAGCCAGGAGAAGGGAGCTAAGGGTAGAGGGACCAGGATACCTGCTTTCAAACAGCTTTCTTTTCCTTTCTGGAGAGAAAGATTCACTGGCCTACTAGGCTGACAGAACAAAGGAAAAGTGTAGTATTTCTCCATCTTTTGATGTTTTGACTAAGAAAGGAAAAAAAGGACTCTGGCCAAACTGCAAGAGGCAGGAACGTGCAGAATGACAGGAATCTCCCCTTGTCTAAGGAAATACTGTACCCTGGCTAACCAGACCAGTCTGAAATAGAGGATGAGCTCCCAGCACCAGCAAGAAGTGTTACTGGTAAACAGACACAGAACAGCAAAACGCATCACGATCATTAGGCTGAGTGTCAGGAAATCCGAGATCTAGTTTTGCTGCTGCTGACCTTGAACAAGTTTCATAACCTCTCCTGCTTCAGACAGTAGAAGATTTACACCTTTCCCATTTCTACTTCTCTCTTCACACCTGGTTCTACATCCCCATTCCCTTATTTTTAGAAATCTATTTCAGTATATGTTTTGAGTTACATATTCTCTGTTCTTAACACATTCTTTAGTCCCTAAATCACCTTGTGACAGATTGCCTGAAAACCAAAATAGTGCTGAAATATGGCATATTTATTTCTTATATAAAAAATGGACATCATATTAAAAATGTTAAGCCCATAATCTTAAAATCCTAATATGACATCTGTTTTTGGTTTTGCATATTATACATGTCAGCTTTTTCCAAATGATACTGCTAATTTATTTTTGACTCAACTGCAAATAAATAATACTTTTTGGTAATATTTAATCTATATTTCACTATAGCTTTCTATAGAGCAGTGACTGCAGGAAAAAGTTCCTCACCTCTGATCTGGAGATGCTGACTTACCTACAAGAAGCCTTCTGAGTGGAATAGATGAATTCACATTTCCCATGGATGCAGTAACCATTGAGGTTTTCAGGGCAAGGCATGTGGTTTCCAATATAAACATCTTCTCTTTGACCACTAGCATCTTAAAAGAACATAAACCAGGGCAATAAACAGTGAAAAGCAATTGAAAAATATGGAATTTTCAAAGATTCTAACAACAAATAAATTGGCTGGTAATTTGGAAAAGAAAATTATCAGATAGGGGGCTGGATAAGAACCAAGGTCTCATTATGACATAAACACAATAAGTAGACTGTTTAGATTCAAAGCATTTAAAAATATTTGCAAAACATGACCACTATGAGTTACTGTTGTTTACAAACAATCTGCCCCCAAAACATAAACATCTTGGTTAAAGAAATAAATGCTAGCTCGATAAGAAAGCTCATCTCTATGAACCAGAGATGGTGTACTACAGCTCTGGGTTTTGAAAAACTGACTTAGTCTAGTCATTAACCTGGGGACTACGAAATTGAAGTAAAAAAACCTGGAATGGCAGAGAGCAAGGTATGGCACTTTGAAATTTTAGGGTGAAATATTTTTGGAATGAAAACTATTATGCATGTTGATTTTTTCTTCCAAATGAAATTTCTTCCAAATGCTGATTTTTTATCTGGCTATTCTTAGTATATGTTATTGTATAAAAAATTCAATAACATAAGTATATGTTATTGTATAAAAAATTCAATAACATAGAGAACAAATAAAAAAAATTTTTTAATCACCCGAAACCCCTCTATCAAAACAGAACCATTGAAAACATGTTGATGAACATCTGTTCAATTAGGTATATTGATTTGAACTGACCTGAGCTGAAGTGAAGAAAATGAGAGTATGGTGAGTAATTTCAATGTCATAAATAGGAAGAGAATCAGGAAAGAAGGACAGAAAGGAGCAGGAGGGAGGGAGGCATAAGGACTCGGTCTTCAAAATAAATCATTTCATCCATTCATTCTCTCTATCCCTCTCTATTTCTCCCTACCCCCTCTGTTTCTCTCTTGCCTCTCTCATGTACTTACATAAGCGTATACCTAACACCCACACATTCTGCAATGGACTTTTAAACTTTTTTTCCTGGCGTATACATTAATATATTCATCCTTAGTCTATGGACTCAAGAGTTCCTACACAGGCCTGTGCTTATGTAGGAAAAATTCCCAGGCTTCCTGTCAGTTTCTCACATTTCTAGCTTACAAATTCTGTGATCAGCTGTGTGACCTTGAGAGTACCACCCTCTCTAAGACTGAGATTTCATAACTGTAAAGTCAGGATCATAACAGGATCTTTACTTCATGTAGTTCTGAGAGGATAATGTGAGATAATTGATGTATGCACAAGACCACTAGAACAACCAGCTCTCAGTCTATATACCACACCATGTTACAGCAAAGGCTATCTCCCCCAAATACAAATAAAGGTATTGCTATAATGTGGAAATTATTAATGGAACCAAATTAAGAAGGAATAAAGTAGAAGACTGTGTGTATAAATATGTATGTGTAGGAAAGGGGAAGAGCAAGGGAGAAAAAGGAATGGAGGTACTAAGTAGGAAAAGAAACCTGAGTATAAAAATGCAGATTTTCTGGAGACTGAAATTCACATACAAAAGGAAAAATGTGTAATGATTATTAGGCTCAATAATAGGATACCTAAAAGCAGAGAGATCATGTCATCCCTCACAAGACGAAACTGATGCTATTTTACCTCAAAATTTATGTATTTACATTGTACTAACTTATGCCTGTAAAGAAAACTGAACCAGAAATCAAGAAATCCAACATGGAAATTCTCAAGGTATCTCTGCTGTTTTGTTCTGTTTAAGTATTTATTTTGAGAGAGAGAGAGCGCATGAGCAGTGGAGGGGCAGAGAGAAAGAGAGAGGGAGAGAATCCCAAGCAGGCTCCATACCGACAGCTCAAAGCCCGATGTAGAGCTTGAACTTATGAACCGTGAGATCATGACCTGAGCCAAAACCAAGAGTCAGATACTTAACCAACTGAGTTACCCAGGCGCCCCTCTCCTATTTTGTGACCTTGGTCAAATCACACTGTCTCTCTAAAGCAGCTGAATAAGATCAGCATTGTCCAACATAATATGAGATGTGTAATTCTTAGTTTTCTAGTAGCCATATTTTTTAAGTAAAAAGAAATAGGAAAATTAATTTTAATCCTATATTTATTTAATCTATCAAATAAGTATCACTTCAACATATAATCAGTATTACAAAATTGTGATTTTTTTACACACATTTTCTTAAATACGTCTTTAAAATCTGGTGACCACTTAACACTCACAGCACATCTCAATTCTGACTAATCTTGTTTCAAGTACTCAATAACCACATACTGCTAGTACCCACCATATAAGATAGCACAGTATAGATGACTATTCATTTATCATTTATTGATCATCTTTCATATGCCAGGTACTCTGTAGGTGCTGGGGACAGAAAAATATCCTGTCCTCAAAGGGCTTATAAGGTCTCCTCCAGCTCCCAAACTATAATTTTGCCATGACAGAAGAAATCCCTTGGGGCTGCTATAATCCTAAGCACCCACTTCTCCATTACAATACTCATGATATTGTCTTACAACCATTTGGGTTTTTTAACTCAGTCTCTACTATGAGACTGTGAGCTCCTTAAGAATCTAGACATTTGTTGGGGGGCCTGGGTGGCTCAGTCGGTTAAGCGTCCGACTTCAGCTCAGGTCACGATCTCGTGGTCCGTGAGTTCGAGCCCCGCGTCGGGCTCTGGGCTGACGGCTCAGAGCCTGGAGCCTGCTTCCGATTCTGTGTCTCCCTCCTCTCTCTCTGCCCCTCCCCCGTTCATGCTCTGTCTCTCTCTGTCTCAAAAATAAATAAACGTTAAAAAAAAAAAATTTTTTTTTAAAAAGAATCTAGACATTTGTATCATTTATTTCTGTATAACTCCTAACACTTAGAATATAGTACTTTTCTTGCTATGGTTTCAAATTAAAAGTGCTATTCCACATTTGCAATCAAACCATAAGTGACTTGAGCAATGCAACTGTCTCCCGTAGCACTCATCACCCTGCAACTTCTCAGAACATGATACTGTCATGGTGTGTTACATCATGAAGTATATAATAATGGGACTACAGAGACTAAGGTTATGTACCAACCTATAATAATAAGATCTTGTAATGTGCATCATAATGGTACTCTATAGGTCTACAGAGGCTGTGGTAATGTACTAATCTACCATAAGAAAAGTCCTATCAACAGCAGGAAATCTCAAGAATAATGCAGAACTGAATGCTATCAGAGAATTCAGCTACATCACAGCAATAAGAAAAAGTTAACTAAATCAAGAACAGGGTTTTGAGAAATTAGTAAACAAAGCATAGCACCAGTGGCATTTACTGAATGAATTAATGAAAGAATGTGGTATCAGGCTGTAGACAAGGCAAAGCCATCTAAAAACACAGACATGTCCAGTAAGACTTTGAAATCTGTGGCTGTCACAGAGCCCAAATTTCGCATTCTGCTCAGTGCTAGCTCTATTCATTCCATTATACATAAACACACTATTTCTGTGCATAGCCATATACTCAGCTAAGCTACAGAAGATATAAAGAAAAAGTATACATGGTCCCTGCCCTTGAGAAGCTTATAATCAACTTAGGGAATTAAGGTATGCACATGAAAAGCTGAATAACACAAGAGAAGGGTTTCCACATGACAGTTTACAATTAAATGCCAAAAAAAAAAAAAAAAAAAATTTTACAATACTGGGTGCTAAGGGAAGTTCAAGCTTTTTTTTTTTTTTTTTAATGTTTATTTATTCTTGAGAGATAGAGATAAAGCACGAGCAGGGGAGGGGCAGAGAGAGAGGGAGACACAGAATCCGAAGCAGGCTCAGGCTCTGAGCTGTCAGCACAGAGCCTGAGGCGAGGCTTAAACCCAGGAACCACAAGATCATTACACATGTCGACCAAGTGCCCAAGGAAGTTCAAGTTTAAAGGAGAACTCATTGTAGGTGATATTACTCAGGGAAGTATTCATAGAAAGGACAGGACTCAAGTTAGGTCTCAAAGCATATCCAGATTTATTTAGAGGAAGAGTGGAAACCAAAAGGAAGGTAGAATGCACACAGCATTCTTAAGAACAAGAAGTAGATGAGCCTTAGCAAGAGTTGTATATTCAAACCAGGGAAGGGTTTAAGTCAAAATTGGAAAAATAAGCTGAAATCAGATTATGGAAAAATATGAACCCCCCAGGTGAGAAATGCTTTCTAATCATATGGACAAGGAAGACACTGACAGTCTTCTAGCTAAAGAACAGCCAAATGAAAGCCATGTTTTGCATAATTAAGAGTGATTGCCTAGAGCTGGTGGTTAGGGAGAATGGGGAGTGAATGCTAATGCATGTGAAGTTTCTTTTTCGGCTAAGTAAAATGGCCTAAAATTTGATTTTGATATGATAGTTGTACAATCCTAAATATATTTTTTAAAAAATTGAACTGGGGGCGCCTGGGTGGCTCAGTCGGTTGAGCGCCGACTTCGGCTCAGGTCACGATCTCGCGGTCCGTGAGTTCGAGCCCCGCATCGGGCCCCTGTGCTGACAGCTCAGAGCCCGGAGCCTGTTTCAATTCTGTGTCTCCCTCTCTCTGACCCTCCCCCATTCATGCTCTGTCTCTCTCTGTCTCAAAAATAAAATAAACGTTAAAAAAAAAAAAAATTTAAATAAAAAAAAAAAATTGAACTGAAGGTGCCTCGCTGGCTCGGTCGGTAGAATATGCAACTCTTGATCTCGGGGTTTGAGTTCAAGCCCCATGTTGGGTATAGAGATTACTTTAAAAATGTTTTTTGGTTTTTTATTTTAAAACATTGAATTGCATACTTTAAAGAGGTGAACTTAGTGGTATGTAAATTGTACGTCAAAAAGTTAAAATTTTCAATTGGAAAACAGCATGCAAGATAAAGGGGCAGGGGAACTAGGAAGACCAGGTGACCAATTAGGAATTCACTACATAATCCAAACTTGTGGCAATGAAAAACTACACTAGGCTTAGCAGTAGGAATAAATATTAGAGATACAGAAAAAAATACATACAGCTTGAAGTTGCTGTGGAATGAGCTCTCAGAAACTCAGAGCTGAAAGGGTCTTTGGGGCCTATCTGGTCTGATGAAGGAATCTCTTTATAAAGTTACAACCCCAAGGTCCTGTTTCTACTTGACCACTTCCAGAAGTTTAAAAAAAAAAAAAAAATCAACCCAGTTAATTCCAGTATTATCAAATGTTCCTTATGTCGAACGAAATCTCTTTCTTTAACTATTGATTTCTCCATGTCTGTTTACCCCATAGCCCACTGTCCAACAATTTTTTTTCTTAAGGTCAAACTTCCCCAGTCCCACCCTTTAGATAACTTGTAACAACCATCTTCACAAGTAGTGCCCAGCACTAACCCATTAAATGTACCTTAAGCATTTAGTAGAACAGAACTGTCTTTATTAAAGATGCTTTCAATACAGAATTATGCTCCAAAGAAAATATGCATGAATTCAAAGAAACTATGATCAATAAACACATGAAAAATGTTCAACATCACTAATCATTAGGGCAATGCAAATCAAAACTACAAGACAGCATCCCACACCCATTAGGATGACTACTATCCAAGAAAGAAAAAAAAGAAAATAGTTAAGCGTTGGCATGCATGTGGAGAAATTAGAGCCCTGTGCACTGCTGATGAGAATGTATGATATAGCCACTGTGGAAAACAGTACGGTGATTTCTCAAAAAATTAAACACATAATTACTATTTGATCTAGCAATTCCACTTCTTTTTTTTTTTTTAATTTTTTTTTTTTAACGTTTATTTATTATTGAGAGACAGAGAGAGACAGAGCATGGGAGAGGCAGAGAGACGGGGAGACACAGAATCCGAAGCAGGCTCCAGGCTCCGAGCTGTAAGCACAGAGCCCCACGCGGGGCTTGAACTCACAAACTGCAACATCATGACCTGAGCCGAAGTCAGACGCCCAAACAACTGAGCCACCCAGGTGCCCCTAGCAATTCCACTTCTGGGGATATATTCAGAAGAACTGAAAGCAGGGTCTCAAAGAGATAGCTATAAACCCATATTCAAAGCAACATTCATAATAGCTCAAATGTGGAAGCAATACAAGTGTCCATCACTGAATGAATGGATAAACAAAACACGGTACGTATATACAATGGAACATTATTCAGCCTCAAAAAGGAAGGAAATTCTGAGTTACGCTACAACACAGATTAACCTTGAGGACATTATGTACACCGAAATAAGCCAGTCATAAAAAGACAAACACTGTAGGTTTCCATTTGTATGAGGCACTTAGAGTGGACAAAATTATAGAAACAAAAAGAATGATAGTTGCCAGGGCTGAGGGAAGAAGTGGGAAGTTATTGTTTATTGGGTATAGTTCCAGTTTTACAACCTGCAAGACTTCTAGAAATGGATAGTAGTGGTGATTGCACAACTTCATGAATATATTTAATACCACTGAACTGTGCACTTAAGCATGATTAAAATGGTAAATTTTGTTATATGCATTTCACCATAATTAAAAAATTAGGGAAAAAATGACTCTAAATGTGAACTTAATGACAGGAAGTTCAGCAGAATGAACATAGTAAATGAAGTTCAAATTTAGACCTCTAGGTATCCAAAAGTATTTACTGAGCACCTATTATGTTCCAGGCTCTACATATGAATATATGAAACTGGAGCTTAAGATTAAGCTCTAAGGGCACCTGGGTGGCTCAGTCAGTTTAGCAGCCAACTCTTGATCTCAGTTCGGGTCATGACCTCACAGTTCGTGAGATCAAGTGCTACATCGGGCTCTGCATTGACAGCACGGAGCCTGCTTGGGATTCTCTTTCTCCCTCTCTCTCTGCCCCTGTCCCTCTTGCACACTCTCTCTCCCTCTTTCTTTCTCAAAATAAATAAACTTAAAAAAAAAAGATTAAGCTCTTAATTAAAGCTAGAGAACAAATGTTCACCAAGGTGATGGCTGAAAGTATATTAAAGTTCTGAAGCAAATTAAGAAAGAAAGCAAAGCAGCAGTAGAGAACTCTGGAATGGTTGTGATACAAAAAAAAGAGCACCAGGGCTTAGGGTCAGAAAGCCTAAATTCCAGTCTTTGCTCTGCTATTCTACATGAGCCACCAATTCACTGTTTCAGTTTCTTTGTCCACAAAATGAGGATAACTTGGTTGTGATAAGGATCAAATAATAACACAAATATGTGAAAGCACCCGACACACAAAGGGCACACAAGAATAATTGTTGAATGAATGAATATCACACTGATGTCACTCATGAACCACATTAAACATGATGCAGATAGGTAGACTCACCAATGGTGAGACCTTTGACCGCAGTCAAGTACCAACAATGAAAACAGAAAACACAAGTATTAACAATCACCCTAATAACCTCCATAAGGAATTTAGTGATAGAGCATTTAATAATCAGAGTAATCCTAGGCTGTAGATAGTAGTATCCCCACTATATAGATAATATCATTAACGATCAGAGAAAGGAGGCCACACAGCCTTTAAGTGTAGACCAAGTCTGATTCCACAGAGCAAGCTCTTAACCATCACACTATTATTTCACCAGCCACTCTGGGAGATGTGAAGGGAATAGACAAAAGCAGAATGTCCAAGCACCTGCTCTCTGGGCCAAGTAAATTAGATTAACTTCAAAAAGGAAATATAAAAAGGCTTTAAAGATGGAATAAAGCACAGTTTCAGAAACCACAGCAGAGATGCAGCCTCGCACAGCAAGAACTGGGCACAGAATGGTCCTCTCCAAACAATGCCCTCAGGCAAGTGGTGACAGGCTCCACGAACAACAGCTGCAACTGTTAGTCTCTGAACAATGTTGGTGTGTGTGCGATATAAAAAGTATACTTGGTCACTCAGTGGCTCCTTCCACCCACAGAGGCATTCAGAAACAAATCTACCACCAGCGGCAGTGTTTTCAAATACAAAGGAGAGTATGGTTCTAAGCGATGATGTTATAAGAAATTCCAGCACCAGATGGCCTATCTGCAAAGGCATCTTCCACTGGCTGGCTGTCCTGGTCCATCAACATACAACCCAAATAAAGCATAAGGAGTTGCTATTAACAACCAAGACACGCACCTGGTAGGTCATCTGCTGAGGCCACAACAACACATCAACACTGCATCCATAACTCTGGCTCATTTCTACAAATCCCTACACTTAAAAAATTTAATATATTCTTTCTTGTTTCCCCTATACTACCCTGCACCTCATCTTCATTACTAAATATCCCTCCATACATACTTTCCCTACACCAGTCTCCTCATACCCCATCAAAGAATACGTAGGTATAAAAGCTACCTACCCTCCAACACCTCTAACTCTCACATTTCTAAACCCATTTTCCATACTAACCCTAACTCTTCCTTTCCTAGCCTTTCCACTCTTCCCAACAAAACACATTTTCTAATGTGAACAAACTCATCCACTTCCTCAGCCATTCCCTTAGAAAGTATTCCTTTCATCTCCCTGACATACCAAGATCACGTTACTTCCTACATCCCCTTTCCTTCCACCTTCCCCTGCTGTGCTTCCTACCCATCACCTCCAGACAGTATTCCACTCTCATCTCCCAGTGACCTTCATCTCTTAGGGGTCTGTGCCATCCACCCAGACAGCCTTCTAAAACTCATCAGGACTCTCTCCCACACTCCACAGCACACACACTCAGACTTCTCTCAAAGATTTTAGCGACTGGCTCAGTCTTACCTTTCAATGAGGGGAATTTATCAAGATTTTAAAAATGGAGCATATCAAAAGAGCTGTATTAAAATATGTAAGTGACAGTCGCCAAGTAATGGAAAAAATAGTACCAATATCTCAGTATCTCTGGTATCATCACTGGTTAGCAGGAAGAGAGAATATTGAGAGAAGGAGGTCAAAGATGGGATGAGGGATGGGGTGAAGTGAAGCTCAGGAACTAAGACAAGCAAGAATGTCTTAGAAATAAAGGTGTTACAGTTAGATTGCAGGCTGTACGAAAATATCTTTGGACAAAAATGGCCACGCTGAAATGTCATATGCCACAAAGGAACTTCCTGGATAGATGGAAATATTAGAGACTGTGGGTATACATGGGTATATTGGGGTGCATTCATTTTTGAAAACTGATAGCTTAACATTCATGTATCTCACTGTATGTAAATTATACCTCAAAAAAACACCTGTAAAATAAGAATAATGATAATCAAGAGGGTAGAGGTATACAGGCAAAATAAAAATGACAGAATGCTGTAAACTGTTGAAGGTGGGTACTGGGGAAAGGAGGGTTCATTATACTATTCTGTTTACATACGTTTGAAATTTTCTATAATCAAGCTTTTAAAATGTCACATACCCATCTCCCATACCTCATGTTCAACCATCATACCCTGTACGGCATAAACATCTACAACAATGCTTCCAACACTACAATCTCAGCATTTACCACAGGTTTTCTAACAGCCCAAGACAAGCACTAATTCAGCCACCATGCTGGATACTGAAATGTTCCATTTCATGAGCACTACTTTCTAAGAGCTCAACTTTAAAAAAATCTTCCCTACTGAGCACTACCTTCCAATCTGTCCAGCTACCTGCCGATACTGTGTTCCTGCTTTTCACTTTGTAGCCTCCATCCCTAGAGCCCTATCTACCTAGTGAGTCTTGTGTCCTGGGGACACAAGTATTTACTAAGGTCCTCCTATAAATGCCTGTGAGGACAAAAAATAGAAGCAAATGGAAAAATACAAAATAGTACCTTTTGGCCTCTACTCCTCCCTACTAGAACATTTCTTAACTCTTTCAACAATTTGATTTCATATTTATAACTCGAGAGAAACTCTTTGGTCCAAGATTACCAATGACTCCCTTGTCTTCAAATTCAATACTCATCCTCTCAAATGTTTATGCAGCTTCTCCCTTTTGGCTTCTGTGCCACTGTAGTTTTCTTGGTTTTCTCTGGATCTGGATAACTGTGCCATCTAATGGAACTTTCTACAACTCTCGATATGTTCTATGTGTGTGCTGTCCAAAACGATAGCCACTGGCCACATATGGCTGTTTAAATTTAAATGAATTAAAATGAAATGAAATTAAAGGTTTTGTTTCTCAATCATGCTAGCCCTATTTCAAGTGTGCATTAGTCTACACAATGCAGCTCTATAATCTCTTACTCGTTCTCATGACTTCAGTTATCTATAACCTCTGTCTCAAAGGACTGACTTGCAAATTTATGCTAAACAAGTCATGTGGACTTATTTAGTCCCACAAGAAACTCAAACTCCAAAATTAATCACCTCCACCATCAACTCCTCCCTTACCTTAAACACCTTGCTTCTCCCCAACATCCTTAGTTGTGTAAATAGAATCTATCGTCCAAGTCATCTCAACTCTATCCCTCTGATCTAAGCAGAAGTCTATCCCCTTTGAGTCAACCTAACTGATCTCCCTGCCTCTAGTCCAATATATATAATAAATATATATAATAATAAGCACAATGTACCTACCACATACCATTCATTCAACTGGTTAACTCTGCAGCCTTGTCTTTTTCAAATATATTAATAATTCTACAAATAAAGTTTAAATGTCTTAGGATAATACAGCATTTAAGACACTACATAGTCTGGCCCCAACCTTACTAGTCTCTTCTTCCATTTTCTACCTCTTAAGCCCCCTACTCTCCAGCCAAAAAAGGACTCCTTAACACTGTCCAATACATTCTATCATAACGTTTGCATCCACACCTCTGCTCATGCTCTTGCATTCTCCTTAAATATCTTTTTGATCTCTGTTAAAATCCTAACCATCCTTCAAGGTTCAGCCCTAATTTCACCTCTTCCATTAAGCTTCTCAGATCCTCACTATACTCCACCAAAAGCAATCTTTTCTTTTCTGAATGTCCATTGCACTTTTCAACCACACTACATGTATAACAATAGCCAATTTCTACTTTGTTATAAGTAGGTTATATTCATTTCTTATTATGAAGAAACTCTTTAAAGAAGGAGGTCATGTGTTAGTTATCTTTCTATCCACCAACAGTGTCTGATAAAACAACCAGTATAGAATAGGCACATAATCTACTGATTATGGTAATTTCATTTGAGTTATAGACCAGTTCTTATGTGTAAAGAATTTTCAGTATCTCAAAAGTGGCCTAGGCACTAAATTATCCCTGTAGTTTTATCAAAGGCAGGCAAGTATTTGGGGCATACATAATTCCCCAAATTACCTTAAGTATGAGCCTCTAGCTACTGAAAAATAGCCTTCCTATTCAGGTCATGTACTAACAGTATAAAGAAATAAAACTGGGGCTGATCTATTATGTCTCCTATGGGAATACAGGAGATTTTCTATTTTAAATACAGCACTTGTATCAACATAGCAAACTAGTATTTCAGGAGCTCATGGAATATAAATGATTCAGGTATGATATGATTCTATTGAGGGAATAACAAATTCAGTGATAATAACAGCTATCATTTATTGAGCACTTATGAGTATGTCAGATACTATTCTCAGCACTTGACATATATTATTTAATTTTTATAAAGCTATGAGATAGGTACGATTACTATTCTCATTTTACATATTTTTTGGAAATTAGGCATAAAAGGTAGATCACACATCTAAAAACAATTGTTCATTAGTATAACCTAATAAATGGATAGAAGATGCATGTGTGAAAGAGCACTTAGTGCCAAACTAGGAGTCCCAAGATCTAGACCTATTTCAGTTCACTAGACAGAACCTCATGGAGTCTCAACATTCCCCTTGATCCTTAGCAGCCCTCAGAGTAGTTGAAGAATCAAATTAAATCAAAGAGCACTGGACTTAAGGTCAAGGAATCCAGTCTCTGCAGCTCTGACCTTTACTATATCTAAGACTCTGTACAAACAAATCCTACAGTTTCTTTGAGCTGCATCCATTCTCTGCAAGTACAAAGCACCTACATATGTGCCAAACATTTTGCCAGGATTAGGAATACAAAAGTGAACATGATAGATACAGTCTTCTGTCCCTACAAAACTCAGAGCCTACAAGGGGATACAGATGAATAAAAGAGACAACTATAATTAAAGTTGGTTAAGTAATCAAGTAGGAGAGTATAATAGAGAGGCACCTAATCTAGACTTATGGGTCAAGGAGTATTTCCTAAGAGGAAATGACTTCTAAGCTAAGACTGAAAGGATGAATATTAATTAGAGAAAAGTTCCAGGCAGAGGGAACAAGACCTGTACACAGAGGGCAAGCATTAACAGTAGATTCTAGAGAAGTAAAGAGGATTTAAAAAGCAAATATGAGGGAATCTGTGTAATTTGTTACAACTACATGTGAATCTGCAATTATCTCAATAAAAATTTCAATTGCAAAAACACAGCATATGTGAGAGTACTCTGCAAATTGAGAATAAGTGTCTTAGTCATTTCAGTTCATATTATTACTAATAATATATTCTACAACATACTGCTACAGAGAGCAAAGTTGGAAGGGTCATTATAATGGAAATAGAACTACTACAGACAGATACTGACCATATTTCAATAGTTGGCCAAAATTTGGAAAATCGTGATTCAATACCTTTCACATCCGGTCGATACTGTAGTCCATCATCTTTTTTTCCCAACAAACTAGTGTCATCTGTGTCTATAAAAGAAAAGTTTTCAAATTAAGACACATATGATATTTAACTCATACCATGAAACTTCCAAATATTCCAAATGTTCCAGGTCCTTCCCAACTTCATCCACTTATCCTGCTTACATTTCCCTCCAATCTCTTGACTATTGTGCCATTTCTATCTTAGGCTTCAAGACATCCCAAATATATACACGCTCTGCTCTGCATGATGAACAGCCTAATTTCATCTAGACTTCGGCTCAAATGTCCTCTACTGAAAAAGTCTTTCCTGTGCAAACTAAAATAACAGATACCCTGACGTGAAAAGATTAACCCTGTCTCCAAGGGACAATGGTCTCAAGTTTTACCTTCTCCTACCACTGTTTCCCTAGAAACATATCAGATTAAGATAAATGTGGAATCTCAGTTACGTTATCAGACAAAATTTATGATAGAAATGACCCCAGACTGGCGAACTGTATTTGGACTGGGAAGACTATAAATGAACCACAAATGCCTGTTGGAAACACAAGCTTCAGCTTCCCAGTACATAGTGAGGGAGGAAAGGGAAGGTATCATTAGGGATGAATGGAAATATTATCAAGAGAACCAAGATAAAAATTAAGGACCAACTACTCCAAAGGATTCTAAATCTGCATGAACTTCAATTATCAAAATTCTCAAGTTTGACCAATTTGAAGTTTGAAATTCTGGTAGTACCATTCAATCATAAGCCAGTTCCTCATAAAAAATATTATTTCTCTAAGCTACTGTTTCAACTTAGGCTCTAAACACCATTCTAGGAAAAGAAAAACAAACCCGGGCACCTGGGTGGCTCAGTCGGTTAAGCGTCTGACGGGCTCAGGTCATGATCTCACAGTTTGTGAGTTGGAGCTCTGTGTCAGGCTGACAGCTCAGAATCTGGATCGTGCTTTGGATTCTATGTCTCCCTCTCTCTCTCTCTGCCCCTCCCTGCCCGCGCTCTGTCTCCCTCTCTCTCTCAAAAAATAAACAAACATTAAAAAAATAAAAATTAAAATAACAAACAGAAAAACAAACCATAATACTTCTTTAAGATCAAGGGACCTAAGAAGGGCCTCTACCAGCAAATGGTTTGCTCTCCTGCCCATTTAAAAAAAAATTTTTTTTTAATGTTTGTTTATTTTTGAGAGAGAGAAAGAGAGAGAGAGAGAGAATGGGAAAGGGACAGAGAGAGAGGGAGACACAGAATCTGAAGCAGGCTCCAGGCTCTGAGCTGCAAGCGCAGAGCCTGACGCGGGGCTCGAACCCACGAACCATGAAATCATGACCTGAGCTGAAGTCAGACACTTAACCGACTGAGCCACCCAAGGGCCACTCTCCTGCCCATTTTTGACCCCCAACTGGAAATCCTCTTATGAGCCCCTTGGGCATTCTCTGGTAGCTTAGACCAGAGGTACTGCAATCCCTGGTGCAGTATTCCACAAATAATTTGTTACCAACATAAAGTACCAAACTTTGCCTTACCACTTTTTTCTCTTAGCTTAGATAAAAAACATATCCCTTTAATAAATCCAAAACAGGTAGGAGGGATGGACTTACTAAGCAGGACTACTAGGACCACAATCCTAGTCCATGACAATGTGCCTGGCTCTTGTATGTTACTAGGAATGATACATTATCCTCACCCATACGTGTATTACTAGGGAAAGAAGATTGAGAACCTCTGCCTTTAGTGACTGGATATTTCTAGTTGTAATAGAAAACAAAAATAAATTCTTAGCTGGTATCATGGCCTCCAAACTATGACATAAAGCAAAAAAAGAAAAAAGAATTTTAAACTGAAGGTGATAATTTTTCCTTATATTCTGTAACTTCACACCAAAATCTCTTAACAGTATATAATATGTAGGGGCAAAAACTGCAGAGAGAATGTGAAAACATAGTATGTGAAATGTGAATGTGAACATAGAATGTGAAAACTTTTCGGCTGTAGAAAAAAAGATGAAGAAATACATGGCAATGCTTATAGTTTTATTATAATTGAAATAAGTTGACTAATTCTTAAACAGCTATATTTATTACTATAAATTTGAGACAACCTTTAAGAACTATAAATGTATCTATAAGTCCATGTAAGGAATAGCTTAGTAACTATATGAACAACAAAAAAGCATGGTTTGAATTTTAAGAAGATGAAAATAAATGGAAAAAATTCTAAATTAGCAACAGAACAAAGAAATTCTAAAACATAAAGTAATTAAAAAAATAAATAAAGCAAAGATTTCTCATTTTACAAGTATGGAACACTACCAAAATGACAAATAAGAATTCAGACACACAATATAATAAAGACAGGTCTCTGGGTGAGTAGAATAGCTGGGTGAGTTACCTGTGCAATGACCAAGATGCCTTATATCAATTTGTTCTTGCTTTATACAAGATGCTTCTCGAACAAAACAAGGATTGTTGTAGGAACTCCCATCAGAAGCACACACAGGATTAAAACTGTATCCACTGCAATCTATATTACATACACACCTGTTGGAAAAGATATAAATTACCTATATTTTAATACAACAAAATTTCACAATGCTGCATTTCATTTTCTTTTCTGCTTTCTGTTAACAGAAGTCAATATATTATTCTAAGTGATAAAAGTTTAACTGTAAAACAAAAGTTTAACAATAACAAGCTAACAATTTCTTTTTTTTAATGTTTTTATTTATTTTTGAGAGAGTAAGAGACAGAGCATGAGTGGGGGAGAGGCAGAGACAGACAGACAGACACAGAATCTGAAGCAGGCTCCAGGTTCTGAGATGCCAGCACAGAGCCTGACACGGGGTTTAAACTGGTAAACCGTGAGATCATGACCTGGGCCAAAGTCAGACACTTAACCGACTCAGGGACCCAGGTACCCCTAACAATTTCTTTCAAGTGAGAGTTTAGGGATAATTTCATCTAGATATTGTTAATCCAGTGGTTTCCCTGAAATTTTCATATCTAGATATAATAATCAAAAGATGTCAAATGTCAACATTAATTAAAAAGCAACATGGTGTAGTGGAAAGAACACAGAATTATGAATCAAAAGTCATGAATCTAAATCCTAGCCCAACTAATTACCAAAATTTTGTCCAGATTCTTCCCCTAAGTTTTAGTTTACTTACCTGCAAAATAGAGGTTATAATAATATCCCTACCTCGCCAAATAACTGGAAAGATTAAAATACATAATTGATATAAAACATGTAATTTGAAAGCCCTCAAAAGTGTTACTAGCTGCATATCTACCTATACCACTGAGTGTCCACTCAATACTAAGATTGCATAAGGAAGTCTAAGACATGGCCACTCCTCTCAAGAACAATAAAATTTAACTGGGAATATAAAAGTAAAAAAAAACCAGAGATTTCTCCTTCTAGCATCGCTGTAGTCTTAGAAGCTAAACTAATATTCCTGATGAAAACAACAAAAAATATAGGAAAGGTATTTTAAAATATTCTCTCAAATGCATTCATAAGTTGACAAGAAATCAGGAAATATTCTGACAAAAGTTAAATGAAGACAGGAAGAGAGAAAGGTCAATTGAGTTTGCTAAAGCTGATTTTCACCTTGAAAGTGGTTGCCAAACTGTGTAAACTCAATTATCAACTTTTGTGGCTTTGCAGGCCTCTGGGAACAAAAGACAAAGAATACTGACCTACCTAAATGGGGAGCCTGAAGACCCTAGATAAGTGGGTATGTCAAAAAGTAACAACTCTCAGCATGAGGGTAAACCAGAAATGAGTTGTCATGTTCCACAGGGACTATTTAAAGGGGGGGAAAATGCTGTCCTGAGCCATGGCATTGAAGAGAGGGAAGAAAAACATCTCCCCTGAGAATTAAAAACCATAAGCCAGCCCTCACATGGGTAATTACAACTTAAAATACTACTTGGGTGTTCTGAAAAACCTCAAACCCAGAGTTTATTTTAAGAGCCAAGGACTAGAAGGGGCCCTAGGCAACTGACAGAAGCAAATGCAATCTTCTCTGGAGAAACCCAACTTTATTATCTTCAGCCTCACACATTTTCCAAGATACAGTTGTGAGAAAAATAAGTAGATCACACACACTCACTCAGTCATATATCTACAAGAAATAAGGAAATAAAACACCATGAGTGGAAAAAGCTGATCTGAAAATGAACCAAGCAGGGCATCTTGCTGGCTCAACCAGTGGAACATGAGACTCTTGATCCTGGCATCCTAAATTTGAGCCCCACAACAGGGTAGAGCTCACTTTAAAAAAAAAGGGAGGAGAGGGGTGCCTGGGTGGCTCAGTCAGTCAAGCTCTGACTTCAGCTCAGGTCATGATCTCACAGTTTGTGGGTGTGAGCCCTGTGTTGGGCTCTGTGCTGACAGCTTGGAGCCTGCAGCCAGCTTCAGATTCTGTGTCTCCCTCTCTCTGCCCCTGCCCCGCTCACACTATTTCTTTTTCAAAAATAAACATTTAAAAAAAAAATGAGGGGAGCGGAGAGGAAGAGGGAAAGGAGAGGAAATGAACCAAATTGCATTTTTAATAGATAAAAAATGTATGATTAGAAATAAAAAACTATTTAGATTTGACAGCAGATTAGATAAACTAAACGTGAGTTAGGGAAGCAGAAGACAGGTTAAAGGAAATTACCCAGACCACAGCAAAGAGAGATGGAACATGAAACAAAGATTAAGAGACACGGAAGACTGGGGCGCATGGGTGGCTCAGTCAGTTAAGCGTCTGACCTCAGTTCGTGTCACAATCTCACAGTTTCGTGAGTTTGAGCCCCGTATCAGGCTCTCCGTTGACAGTGCAGATACTGCTTCAGATCCTCTCTCTCCCTCTCCCACACTCATTCACCCTCTCTTAAAAATAAAAAACATGTTTAAAAATGGTAAAAGGCCTTCAAGAAAAAATAAAGAGAGAGATATGGAAGACAAAAGCAACAGAATCTAGAAAAAATCTGATTGGACCTCAAAAAGGAGTAAAAGGAATGAGGCAAGGGCAATATTCTCAGCAATTTCTTGTCAAACTTTCTAAAACTAAAAAAGATACTCATCTAAATGCCCAAGAAGACTAATATATTCCAAACAGGATTATTAAAAAGGAATGTAGACATGGAGATGTCACAGTGGAATTTTATAAAAACATCAAAAAAGAGTATTTTAAAAGCAGCCAGAAAGAAGACAGAGGGAAAAATAAGGGGGACAAGTGTTTTCAAAAGCAATAATGAAGCCAAATTGTTTATTTATAGCAAAAGACAGTGAAATAATACCTGCAATGTGCTGAAATTAAAAGAAATATATATGAAGAGAAATAACTTTCATGAATGAAAGTAAAATAAAAGAAATTTGGAAGAAGTTAAAACTTAAAGAGTTTGTTACCCGCTGGCTGTCAGTAAAGGTAGTAATCATAAAGGCAGTTGAAAACTGATCTTATAAAGAAAATCTGAAATGCAAATGAAGAACAAAAGTGTAAATCTGTACATAATGTTACCAAAGCTAGCCTTGCAAGGACCTGACAATTTCACTAGTAGGTAAGGCCTTTGGTAGGTAAGCTCCTTGCGCATCAGGAGACATAAGAAAGAATGTTCACAGCAGCATTATTCATGAGAACAAAAGACTGGAAACAATCCAAATGTCCATCAACAGTAAAATGGACTGTAAAAGGATGTGGTATAGTCAAAAAATTAAATTCAATAGGGGCACCTGGGTGGCTCAGTCAGTTACGCGTCTGACTTCAGCTCAGGTCATGATCTCACAATTCATGAATTCAAGCCCCGCGTTGGGCTCTGTGCTGCTGGCTCAGAGCCTGGAGCCTGCTTCGGATTCTGTGTCTCCCTCTCTCTCTCTCTCTCTCTCTGCTCCTCCCCTGCTCACACACACACTCTCTCTCCCTCAAAAATAAACATTAAAAAAATTTTTTTAATTAAATTCAATAAACACTGAAATTGAATGAACTATGGCTATGTGCATTAACACGAATGAATCCCAAAAACATAACTGCTGAGGGGCGCCTGGGTGGCTCAGTCGGTTGAGCGTCCAACTTCAGCTCAGGTCACGATCTCATGGTCAGCGAGTTCGAGCCCCGCGTCGGGCTCTGGGCTGATGGCTCAGAGCCTGGAAGCCTGCTTCTGATTCTGTGCCTCCCTCTTTCTCTGCCCCTCCCCCACTCATGCTCTGTCTCTCTCTGTCTCAAAAATAAATAAACGTTTAAAAAAAAAAAAAAAACATAACTGCTGAGCAAAAGAAGGTACATATAGTGATGATTCCATTTATACAAAACTAAATATCAATCAAAAGCCAAATCATATATTAAGTGATTTACCATCTGTGGTGAAGCTATTTTAAAGACCAAAGAAATGATTTCCACAAAATGCAGTATACCAGATGTATTCAGGGAGGAACATGGGAGGGCAGCTCTGAGGTTTTGGTAATATTCTATTCCTGGCTTGGGAGGTAGGATTCACAAAATTTTGTTTCATTTTTATGCACTAAACCAAGCATGTAAGTTTTCATGCACTTTTAAATATATACGCTATTTCACAATTTAAAAATCAAGGCACCAGAAAAAAAATTAAAAATTCCTATTTACTAAAGTCAAAAATGGCTTTTACATTTTAGTGGGGGGAGAGGGGGCAAAAAGAACGGGACAGGGAGCATATCTGGTCTGCAAAGTGTAAAATATTTATCAGCTGGCCCTTTACAGAACATCCTTGCGGACCTCAGGTTGACAGGATACGAGTGGGCAAAAGTAGAATGGCAATAAAAGAGAAAGGTGGGCTGATGAAAGATTAAAGTACTGTTCCAGGAATTGAATCAGAAACAGCTCAACAACAAAGGCAAGATACCACACCAATCCAGTGAGGAGAAACAAGCGATGGAGCAGTGGGCACTGAGCACAACTGTGACTAAGTGTAGGAGAAAGTCAGCGCTCCTCGGTGGGATGGCACCACTGCTTGTCAGACTGCAAACTGTGAGAACACACCAGGCTGCTCTTCTCAATGGCACAGGCAGAAAGAAAATCAAATTACCATGTCAAGGAAAGTCCAGGGAAACAATGAGCAGAGGAGGAAAATATTAGACTCCAAAGGCTGCTGATACTACTGATTACAGTGATTACAGCTGTTTGCACAGGGCAACCATAGCAGAGGGCAGGATGCCCAAAGCTTAGGAGTGTGCACTAACGGGGAAAGAAATCACTTCAGTAAAAATGCCAAATTCAAGACATCTAACAACCATTTACTCTGTACCTACTGTGCAGGAATACTCACATTTGCCTTATTAATCCCGACAAAAAATAATTATGAAAAGGGAAGATGAATATGAACAAAGTTAAAAAGCCCAAGATCAGTAATAAGTGGCTGGGATGGTGTTCTCTCTACTCATAGCTGTTATGTAAAATAGATATCTCAGTATGGAAAGTAACAAATGAAAGGAGGTAAGTATTTTCCACATGATTTTCATGATTTATCATGAAAAATCTTTCACTAAACTGGCCTTGCTTTTCCCTCAAACACACCAGCGACACTCTTGCCTCAGGGCTTTCCCTCTCCCTGAACACTTTTCCCTCAGACACCCACCAGGTTCAATCCATCACTTCCTTCAAGTTTTTTCTCAAGTCTTAAAAAAAATGGCTGAAAATTAAATCACTAAGCATCCATTTAAGAAGCTAGGGAAAAAAAACAATGAAATAAATCCAATGAAAACAAAAAAGAAGGGAAAAACAGATGATATGGATATAGATACATGGAGATAGAGATATGGATATACAAATATATCTCAGCAGAAATAGAAGACATGGTTACAACAGAAAAGATCAATAAAGCCAAAGCTGATCCTTTGAAAAATCTTTCAAATCAACAAAGGAGGATTAATCCAGAAAGAAAGAAAAAGAACAAGAGAAAAACCTATCAGCAGTGAAAAAGACTAGATTCAATGGGGATTATGGTTTAATCAATAATGAAAAGTTATTATAAAGCACTTTAAGATAGCAAGTTTGAAAACATGTGAAATGAGTAACTTTTTAAAAATATTCACTATTGAATTTAACCAAAAAAGAAACAGAAGCTAAATGGTATTATAATCATTAAATAAATTAAATCATCTGTTTGAAAAAATGTGTCCTTCAAAGACAGCTTCAGAGCCAGGTGTCTTTTAAAAAGAAAATTCATGAACACATTCACTCCAATCATTCAATAAATAGGTCATTCTATTCTTGCACAAAGTTGTTCAGAGAATAGAAGGAACACTCCCTAACTCACCAAGGCCGTATAAACTTTAAAAAATACACAAAAGTTAACAGAATAGCACTCACTGAGTAAAAATGAATAAAAGAAAATCTATCCTTACAGCAGACAGAATACCAACCAATAACGCACAGGCACAAAAAGATACTGCAATCATAAAACAACAATAGGATGCAATGAAAAAGGAGCACCATGACAATAAAGGTAAGCTCTTAGAAATCAAAATTACAGCAAACAGAAACAAAAAACTCAAAAGAGGACTGAAAGATAAAGCTGAAGAAACCTCTCAGAAGGTACAGCAAAAATTTTAAAACATAGAAAATGGGAGAAAAGAAAATTAAAGGACTAGTCCAGGCTGCCCAACAACCAAATAACAGAAATACTAGAGAGAAAACAGAGGAAAGGAAATCATCAGAGAACTAATTGAAGAAAATTTCTCAAGTCAGAAATAAGTAACTTTTGGGGTGCCTGAGTGGCTCAATCAGTTAAGCATCCAACTTCAACTCAGATCATGGTCTCATAGTTCATGAGTTCAAGCCCCACATTGGGCTCTGTGCTGGTGGTGTGGAGCCTGCTTGAGATTCTCTCTCTCTCCCTCTCCCCTGCTCGCTCTCTAACTCAAAATAAATAAACTTAAAAAGAAAAAAAGAGGAAGTAACTTTCTAAGAAGGGGTGCAACATTGTGAAATTTCACTACACTGGGGACCAAAAGATCCTACATGCTTCAATACAGAGAAAAAAAATCATACGCAAAGGTTCCAGAATCAGAATGGCTTCAGGCTTCAACAGCAATACTGAAAGCTAGAAGACGGTAGAGCAATGCTTTCTCAAGTCTAGTTATAAGTCAGGTATTAGGCGTAGGATAAAACACTTTCAAACATTAGGTCTAAAAAGTTTTTTGGCTTTTTTTTTTAACATCTTGTACCCTTTTTCAAGAAGGTACTGAAAAATATGCTAAAATGGGAGACTAAAACCAAGAAATTAAAGGCAAAAAAATGCAAGAAACAGACTATCCTATATAGGAGAGAGGTAAATGAATTTCTAGGATACTCATGGTATAACGCCCTGTTCCTGACACCGAGCTCCTAAAAACCCTCAAAACTTTCTAAGGAGAGTCTAAGGAAATGCTAAGGAAATGCATCATTAGGTGAGGGGAGAGAGGGGCCACTTAGACACCAGAAAAACCAACCATGGTAATTAGAGAATCAGAACTTCCATTTCCTCACCCCACCAACCCACCTGACCTCTGGGAAGGGGAGAAGGAGAGAAGGGTTGGAGATGGAGTTTATCACCAATGCCAATAATTTAACCAATAATGAAACCTCAGTAGAAAACTTCAAACAGAAACATTCTAGGTTGGTGAACACATTCACGTGCTGGGAAGGTGGTATACCTGACACCATGGAAACAAAACAGAAACTCCAGTGCTCAAGACCCTTCCAGACCTCATCCTATGTACTTCTTCATCTGCCTGCCTATTTACATCCTTTATGATAAACAGTAAGCACAGCACTTTCCTAAGTTCTGTGAGCCATATTAGCAAATTACCAAACCTAAGGGAAGGTTGCAGGAGATCTTCAAATTAGTAGTATGCTCAGCCAAAATGCAGGGAACCTCACTTGCAGGTGGTGTCTTGTGGGTTTGTGCCTTCAATCTGTGGGCTCTATGCTAACTCCAAATAGAATGTCAGAACTGAATTAAATCGTAAGACACCTGGTTGGTGTAGGAAATTGAAGAATTGGTTGTTGTTGAAAAAGATACAACACTAAAGGAAGATCCCAGGGTGATAGCTATATACAAGATGTACAGGGCAACCAGTCCAAAGTTTCACTCTGTAGACAGTTCTGTTGATGGCTGCAATTATTAAGAGGCCCAGTGCCACTGTGCCCTTTTTAGCCAGGGGACAGAATGCCCAGGTAAGCCTGATCCAGGTTCATACTTGGCTTGTCTTAACTGTATGGTGGTGAATTTCCCACTCTCCCCTCCAATGTCCTACTGCCTGACTCAAATGAGCATACTCCTTTAATTGACTCCTGAGAGCTGGAGGTCAGCTATGGCAGGAGGAGAAGTAGAAAACACAGGGCAGGCCCTTCCCTGACCACATTCCTGCCAGTCATCTGTACCTGGCAACACTAGAATCCTGCCAGATGTCTCAACTGTGGTGAGCCCTATGTTCCCCATGACTCACTCATGTTCTTGCCCACTGACGTCCCCAGAAGGGAATCTTGTAAACTCTCTGGGAAACTAAAAGCCAGACTCTGATTCAGAGACTGTTCAATGTATCTTCTTCTGAAAGGTTTCACGTAATAGTGGCACTATTGCCCCTTCCATCCATGGCTGGATTAATGCTCCATATTGGTAATATGGCAATATTTTATTTTGTACCCTAGATGTTAGGTACACAGATGTAGTATTCCTTAAATTGCATGCATATATTTTAAACACTTCTGTATGTAAACATTCATTTTACAATAAAAGTCTTAAATAAAGCATAGACCAGTATGTATAGTGTGCTGCCATTAGTTTTTTAAAAAAGGAAAGAAAGAGAATATGTGTATATATTTGCTTGTACATGCATAAAATAATCGCTGAGAGATTAAATAAACATCACCGTGACTGCCTCTAGTGAAGACAACTGAGTGGCTGGGGAACAGAGGTAGGAAAAAGACTTTTTACAGTAAAGTCTTTTAAAGTTTTTGCATTTCTAACACTGCAAATTTCAAAGGCATGAATGCATACATACATAAATAAATGAATTCAATGACTTCTATGATTTCTGCAAATCACAACTCTTAAGTCTTTAAAATAGGGATGATACCTCCTAATACTGGTGAAAGAACCAAATAAGCTTTTGTAAAAAGAACGCTTTGAAATCAAATACTATATACATCTGAAAGTAGTAGTATTTTTATTGAAAAAAATCTATCCTTTTCCTTCTTTCTCCTTACTTTACACAGAAAGTGTTATTCCTTCTTGATATGGTAAGTTTATTTAGCAGTTAAGGAAACACTGGCTTTAAACTAATTCATGTGAAGTTATTTATATTTAGATTTAACAAACATCTATGAAGCCTTCAACAAGTTTAATACCAGTCTTTTTCACATATATTAAATCCTTACAACAACCCCATGTGCAGCTCTAAGTGAATACTAAAGATCTAATGTGAACAGCCATGAGTTCAACAAAGACCTATAGAGGGACCCTACAACCCAACCTTATGGCAAGTTCATCCAGTATAGAAATCCACAAGACAAAGTCCCTGCTCTTAGGGAGCCCACATTCTGCTAGTGATCCCAAGAGAAGAGGTTATTTCTCAAGAACAAGGAGTAACAGGGAATAAAGTCACCTAACTCATAGGGACTATGGAAGACAGCAAGGGAGGCTTCCAGAAGAGGTGTTATCCTGTGATCTGAGTTAAATTTCATTCAAGTCAGGGGACAAGAGTAGGTATTAAACAAGTACATAAATAGGGATGCGAGTCCAGAAGAGGGAATAACAGACAAACTATCAAAGAGTAACAGAGCATTCAAAAAACTGCCAAAGGTCATGGAGATACGGTGTTCTGCACTTTAATTTTTTTTTATTTGATGGCAGGGAGCACACAAATGGAAGAGAGGGGCAGAGAGAGAGAGAGAGAGAGAAAGAGCTCCACACTTAGTGCAGAGCCCAATGCAGGTCAATCCCAGGACCTGAGCCGAGATCAAGAGTCAGATGCTCAACAAACTGAACCACACGGGCGCCCCTGTTCTGCATTTTAAAAACAAACCTCTCATAGGAAAGCTTTACTGGCAGCTGTGTAGCACTACAGGAAGATACTTCTGGACAAAGGAGCCTGTCATTGCTAATATCCAATTTGTACTTTGTACAAAATTATGTTTAATCGTGTTGTTTCCTGTTATCAGAAGAAAAAGAACAGCATACAATTATTTTTCCATTATAATCTAAGGGATCATCATAGCAATGTATTAAACCTAAATAGTTTTAAGTCTATATTCTATGTACCCAGAGTAAGGCAATGTTAAATGACAAAAATTATTGTCATCTCTGATTAGAGGAAATAAGAGTAGAAGATAATGGTAGGAAAGGTACTTCTTTGGTTCTTTGCTAAGAAGTATATGTAGCCTCCAGAAAGGAGAACACGACAGAGGACACACATATATAAGCATCATTCTCTTTGCTTAAACAAGAAAAAAGATTTCATCATAGCTTCTAAGGGAGAGACTCATCAGATTGTGACACTGACCAGCTGTGTCAAACAGCTGTGGTTCATGAGAACGAGCCCCAAGTCGGGCTCTTCACGAACAGCATGGAGCCTGCTTGGGATTCTCTCCCTCTCTCTCTCCCTGTCCCTCCCCTGCTCACACTCTATTTCTCTCAAAAATAAATAAATAAACTTAAAAAAAAATTTTAAGACCCTACTCAACATTCTCTGATTCTGGTAGAGTTTATAATAATTAAAACATGACATGAGTACTTGTTCTATAAGTAAGACCTTTTGTATTTAATAACTACAATATTATCTTTTAATTTAAAATTATATTACATCTTCCTAATCAAGGCTTGATGGCTACTACCACATCTGGGCATCTCTCAAATTTCCTTACTGAAAAGGTCTGGTTGGCTAGGTCAAAACTACCCTTAGGCAAACATGTCAGTATTCACCTGGAAGTAACCACGAAAAGACACAGAAGGTGCTCTGAGGGAGTTAAATAACCTCCGTATAACTTTCTTGATACCATGCCCATTTAAAAGTTTTTTAAAAAAAATTACAATAACCATTGAGATACATCTAAATTGTTAAGCTCAACTGCAATCAGTAAGAAGTATTTTATACACTCAAAGATTAATGTTCCTAAAATTTCCTTCTGTCTCCTTTCCTAGTAGGATCAACCATTTTAGTTTAATGACTTTTCTAGGTAAAGCTTCCAATTGCTTCCTTAACATTTTCCTATTCTTTGCATTGATTTCCTGGCCTGGACTTGGCTGCCTGTCCCAATCTATGTGCTCCTTGGCTGTCTCCTCAGATTGCATGCTCCTTTCTACTGGTAAGCTCTTCTGTGGTCTGTACCCACTTCCTTATGCTTAAAGCCTGTATCTGCAAAAACAGTGGTTCCAAGCTCTCAAATAGACACACAAAATGAATTTAGTACATACAAGGGAGTTGCCCTAATTGGGCATAGGGTGTATGTCATATCATGAGGTGGTGTACATAGAAAGATGTGTATTTTACCATAGATGTCATATTTGGGGCTGCCTCTGAGACTAAATGGAATCTGTTCTACTTCTAAGCAAAAGATCTCTATCTCTTTCAATTAAGGGATGAAAAATCAAAGCAGATAAATGACTAAAGCAGGACTAACTGAACAGAGGTACCATCAAAGGAATAGAAACAGATCAATGGACCAAGCCAATCAATCACTGACAACTATTTTGACTCTGAATACCTTTATGTAACAGTCCTGAGAGAAAACACTAAAAAGAACTAAATCTCTACAAACACACACACACACCCAACAGCGTTTCATCATGCCATATCATTAGCACAAAGTGAGAAGAAGAGAACATAACATCTATTATCTCTTCTCTCTGTAAGTCCATATCTCTCATTGCTCTATAGACCCACATCTACTTTGCAAAACATGTTCTTCCTAATCAAATCACTCTTACTGAAATGAATGGACACATGTCAATCCAAGTGACCAACATGTAGAAACAGAGCAAATTGAAGTTATACAGAATTCATTTTTTACTGAACTTGTCTTGTGCCAATTCTCACCAACTCTGATATATCAAGTAAATTATCACGCTTTAATTTTACCACATACCCAAATAGCTGATTTTGAACCATAATCCTGAAAATGGTGTCATCTTGACTTATAAAACTCACTTTAGGTTGTTAATTAAACCACATTACTCCTATTCAGTGAGAGACCTGAATATGTTTAGGGCTGAATAAAACATGGGACCAGAAAACACACAGTGAAAATATGTGTAAGGAAGAAAGTGCAAATCTCTACAAAATAAATGTTTTAAAACATGCGCTAAGGGGTAATTGAGGAAGTGAAGATCAATTTGTGCTATAAGGTCCTGAAGTCAGCATTAAAGCTTTTAGAATCAACTATGCAAAAAGCAGGGGCGCCTGGGTGGCTCAGTCAGTTGAGCATCATATTCTTGGTATTGGGTCAGGTCATAACCTTGTGGTGGTGGGACTGAGCCCTGGGATTGAGCCCTGCATCGTCATGGGGCCTGCTTGAGATGCTCTCTCTGCCCCTCCTCTGCACACTCATGCTCCCCCCACCTCTCAAAACAAATATACTTAAAAAAAAAAAAAAAACTATGCAAAAAGCAAACAACACAGGGAAATGAAAGGCTGAGACTAGAATAAACAAACAGGAATCTGATGAAAAGAAGAAACAAACATGGCTATGTTGATGATGTCAATATCACTACTATTCGACCAAACCCATGTGGAAATTGGACAGACAATGCTGTCCAACTACAAAACCCACAATCCTGAAGGCTGAACATTAGTGAGAAAATAAAACAATATAATGTCAGTCTGTACAACTAGGATTTCTAAAAATATTTTTTACATATATATAATTACTGTATCTAAAATTCTGAAGCAATTTTGGACTTTTCTTAACACACTGAAATATATGAAAAATTCTGTGTAAAAATGCAAGTTAAGCAAAAGAAAAACTTATTGATACTGTTAAAAAGTATAATGGTAGGATAATTCAGAATAAGGGTATTTTTGATGAATAAAATTAGCACTTAGCATAAAATATATAAAACGATCAAAAATAAAGACAGGTAAAACTGAAAATATTATATGTGGAGTCTCATTCTAAAATATAACACTTTAATTTAAAGAGCTATGATATTATATCAACATAAGAGAAAGTCAACAGACCAGCAGTAAACAAAAAAATAAAGAAGGCACACACAAAATATCTAGAACCAGGTTAAAAGATACCTCTCTACAATAGAACAGTACTGATTAACCTCCACGTAAGTGCATCCCTTTCCCTCAATCAACTCACCCAACATTTTCTGCATCTTCATCACACTCAGCTTTATATTTGCAAGGTCCACACTTGGAGTGTTTTCTGTGAACTTCTGCCCCTGACCCTTCCTCTTCTGCTTAAAAAGAAAAATTAAATTTTCAACCAAAAGTTGGTTTCCTTTCCAGATAAGCTTCATGTTTTCAGCAGCCATTATCCCATTTCTGCGGAAAATGTACCTGCGCTCTTGAAAACAATCAGTTCCAAAATCTATCCAAATTGGCATCCAAAAATGTTTCCAATACTGAGTACAACATATTCTATGAGGAAAACAAGTATTGGTGCTAGCAAAATAATCCCTTAACCTATGTACGAAAGAACACTACAGGTTTTGATAATTAATTGCCTTTAAAAGAATTACCATATAACATTAAATAAGAGAGAGAGAAAATAAAACATGAGCAATAAATTTGGTACAGTGATTACCCTACCCTATGCAATGCCAGTTAACAAATAAATGATTAAATGCAATAGAGTATAACCACTTGTTCCTCACATCAGTTTCATACCTGCCTTACTTATTACATAACTAACAGGATTCAAAAAAAATATTTATCTCCAAATTTGTAAAAGGAAAGGGGTCTCTTTACAAAGGACTTGCCTCCTTTTCTGTTTGCCCACTTAGCACACCAAAAATACCCAGAATGCAGAAGTGTGTGGATCTCCTATGATCTGGCACAAAAAACCAGTGGTTACCAGTAAGTCTCCAACTCATATCCCACATTCAAGGGATTCTACATTTCTGGGCTCAACTAGAATGAATCCTACCCTGATAATCTCAAACTGGGCAGGGAGATCTGTTCTGAAGCCAATTTAGGGATTACAGTTTACTCAAAGGATCTCTCATTCTGGTTTAGGAAATAACACCTTCTTCAGGGGGTGTCTATCAGTAAAGAAGACATTACAAGGCAAGTCCAAAAACCTAATATACCTATTTGGTAATACTTCCAAACTTTCCATTTTTAGTGTCTGCATGCACTTTAAGTAGAAATCTTTCCCAAATTCTCATGAACACTCCCAGATTCCAGGGATCATAATCCTATTATTTCCAAGGCTTCAGAAACATCAGGAAATCTTATGGCCACCACAAGCTCACTTAAGTTTGTACACTAATCTGAGCAAACGACTTAGCCTTTCTAAACTCATACTCCCTGAAAAGAAATAGTCAACCTACATTCTCAGAGCAAGACATCCAGTATTTACATGACATAAAAAAAATCATGACATCAACTTCCACTTCTTTAGTATGGGAACATGACTGTTTCCTTACTGAATATCTGACCACAAAGACTAGACTACATGATCTCTCTTAAAATCCTTTCCAGCTCTAAGATCTAGAATTGATGGTCTGATCCTTCACATGTGATCATGAAGCTTCTGCTTGAACATGTCCCTTTAAATCACATTCTATTGTAGGATAACTTTAATCTTTTTTTTTTTTTTCCCCTGAAACTTTCATCCCCAAATTTCTTCCTCAGGATGGTTCTTCTATTCTCTAAGTGACCTTTGAAGTGTCTTCCAACTCTGATATTTTAGGATTCTACGAAATGTGGAAATCTGGAATAAGGTTTCAGATAGTATTGAAAGGATCATAACTGTAGTTTTCATTTGTATGAGTGTGAATTTTACTAGAGCAAGTTTTCTTTCAGTGTAGGTATCCCCACAGTACCTCCAGCATTACTTTGTATACAGTAGACACTCACTAAGCCCTACAGCTTCATTAGACTATGAAATAAATGAGTCATTCTTAATTCTGACAATTTAAACTCTTGCTATACACTATTACCAGATACTACTTTTTTAAACAGCAGAAATAATTTATATATTTGTAAAATAAAATCAAAAACATACACAGGAGAATTTTAATGGCATAAAGTCTAGATTCCACTACAATTATCCTGTAAGCCTTCTCTTTGCCATGCACAATTCGCTCCAGAGTTTTACAACCCAGCACCTTGAAAATTCCTTAGGAGCAAAAATTTGTAAGCAAGGGGTGGGAGAGTTACAAATACTCTGGTCCAACCCAAAATCACTTGTGTGGATGATCCCAAGGAGAAGGCACTTTGGTGCAATCTCAATTTAACAGGAGCTACATTTCCGCTTTGTTTGTCAACAAAGCTTTAGTGAGACATAACTGTATGAAACAATATGCCTAGGGCTAAAAGGGACAGAAGGGTTGGGTGTAATGGCTAAAGGCTTCTTTCTGGAGTAACGAAAATGTTCTAAAATGGACTGTGGTGATGAATGCACAACTCTGTACTATACTAAAAGCAACCGAATGGCACACTTTAAGTGAGCAAATTGTACACTGTGTGAATTTTAACTCAATAAAGCTGTAAAAATCAGAAAATGACAGAAAACAAATGTCCTTTAAGGGGTGCTTGAAACTTACCTCCTTCTCCAGATCCAGAGCCATTATCTAAGAAGAAAAACAAACAGTGAATAGAAATACTTTCGCTGGAAATGTCATCTTATCCAATAGTCAAATTTCTTATCAAAAATCAAACTGCAATAGCAATTCTCATTTTTTGATATCAAACCATTTATTCTTATGCACCTATTCCATGTTTTTCCCCAAATGTTAATTCCCTGGACACACAATCATCTATAACTCATACATCTTTGTAGCATATTCAGGAAGTATCCAGGTACCCTGCACCGAGTAAAGATGAATAAATACTGTAAAATAAATGGCTATATAAAAATAATTTTAATTAACTCACTTAAAAGGTAAAAAAAGAAAAAATTTAATTTTGTAAAAGCTTAAGAGGAATAATGAATAAGTTGCTTTTATTAGAAAGGGAGGAAAAGAGCTTTGGGTCTTGCTCCAAAAATCTTAATGAAATCCGTGGATAAAGGCCAAAAGCCAAAAGGTAAGAAAAAGCCTCAAGGCTTAAAAGGAAAGAACTTCTGAGCTGAGGTTTTCATATTACTGATGAAATTAGCTTCCTCTAGGAAACCTCACCAGAAGGACTCACACCAAGGTGTAGGTGGGACACTTGTTACTAGTGAAATTAAAAAGCCTCCCTCAAAGTTACCAGCAAAAAGTCGGCCTAAAATGTAATTAATATAAAATGCTTATTTTATAAATCCTAAAAAGGCCAACATATGATGCAGAGCATGTTGAAGAGAGGGTAGTGCTATAATATCATCAGCATGATGCAGTAAAAAAGCAGAGATGGCAAAAGAGCTTGGCACACTTTATCCAGCACTTTCAGGGGTTGGGGGGGAGACACATCCTCAGGAACCCGCTCCAGTTCTTCAAATGGTTCCCCAGAGTGGGAGATAACAGCCTTCACAATATTGTCCCTTTCCCTTTGATCTCCTTCAGACAATAATCAAATTCTCAAACATAGTGGAAATAGGAACCGGAACAATACATGTTTTTTGTAATATCCACTGCAAAATCTTCAAGGGATTTTATAAAGTCTAAAACTGTGTTCGATTCTGATTAACCAACCATAAATAATTAGATCTGAGTACACAAAGGAAAAGAAAAAGAGTAGAAGAGCAGAAAAAAGACAAAGAAGGGAACTCAATTAAAAAATTGTTCTATGACCAAACTTTTTTTTAGAAAAACACTCCTTTTTGGGGCGCCTGGGGGGGCTCAGTTGGTTAAGCGTCTGACTTCGGCTCAGGTCATGATCTTATGGTCCGTGAGTCAGAGACCCACGTCAGGCTCTGTGCTGACAGCTCAGAACCTGGAGCCTGCTTCAGATTCTGTGTCTCCCTCTCTCTCTGCCCCTCCACCGCTCATGCTCTGTCTCACTCTCAAAAATGAATAAATGTTAACAACAAAAAAATTCTTTTTTGAAAAAATTAAAAAAAAAAAAGGAAAACACTCCTTTTTTCCTTCCATTCTATATACATTGACTGGGTACATATCATGTGGTAGGCAACATAGTAAATGGTAGGAATAAATTGAATAAGATAGCCCCAGTGCATGAGATGCTCTCAATCTGTTTTCAACCCATGCTAAATTTTAATGAATACAATACCTCAAACTTTCCTTTAGTGTCCTTTAGAATTCTGAAATAGGAGCACCTGGGTGGCTCAGTCGGTTGAGCATCCAACTTCAGCTCAGGTCCTAACCTGGTGGTACGTAAATTTGAGCTCTATATCGGGCTCACTGCTGTCAGCACAGAGTCCACCTTGGATCCTCTGTACCCCTCTCTGCCCCTCCCTGCTTGCGCTCTCTCAAAAATAAATAAACAAACATTAAAAAATAAAATAAATAAATAAAATAAAGTAAGATAAAAACTCTGAAATATTGTGACTACTCTGATAATGAGTTGAGTTCTTCTTGTAGATTGTATTTTCATTGTTCATATGCCTTTCCCCATCCACACAACTCCACCCAAACCCTGGGACTATAATATACCTCCCCAGATAGGGCATCCTGCCGTCCTGTTGAGAAGCAACTGATCCAGCTGAAGACAGATGTGACAGATAAATGAAATACAGTATGATATATACATAGAGATATGCACAAAGTGTGAAAAAAACTCTGTCAGGAGATGCCACAGGAGAAAAATTTCACAGAGGAAAAAAGGCTAAAGCTCTAAGTAAGCATTTTGCAAGTAAACAAAAGACCTATTTCTAGCAATGTCCCACCAAGCATCTAACAAGATCAATATAGCACCTTACAGCTTAGCTTATTCAATCCTCATTTAACAATCCCAAGAGATGGTATCCATTTAACACTTTAAATAACTGGGGCTCAGAGTAACTAAGTGACTTGTCCAAGGTCATATAGTAAATAAGTAAACAAGAACTGGAGGGGGGCGTCCTGGGTGGCTCAGTCAGTTAAGCATCTGACTTCAGCTCAGGTCATGATCTCCTAGTTTGTGAGTTCAAGCCCAACGTTGGGCTCTGAGTGACAGCTCAGAGCCTGGAGCTTGCTTCAGATTCTGTCTCTGTGTCTCTGTGCCCCTCCCCTGCCCATGCACACTCTCTCTCTCTTTCTCTCTCTCTCAAATATAAACATAAAAAATTTTTTTAATAAAAAATAAATAAGAGCTGGAGTTAAAATTAGGTCTTTCAACCCCAGTGCAGTGCTCTTTCCAATCTACCACCCTGATTCTAATGTTTACCATTCACTGCCTATCAAAGCACTTTGTGTCTTAAACACATGCTCCTCATAAGAGACACATAATTAATTTGGGATTGTAAAGAGCTCCATATTCTTTTTTACTTTTTTTTTTTTTTTTTACATTTTATTTATTTTTGAGAGAGAGAGAGAAAGAGAGACAGAGTGCAAGAGGGGGAGGAACAGAGAGTATGGGAGACACAGAATCCGAAGCAGGCTCCAGGCTCTGAGCTGTCAACACAGAGTTTGACATGGGGCTCAAACTCACAAACCGTTGGATCATGACCTGAGCCGAAGTCGGACACTTAACCGACTGAGCCACCCAGGTGCCCCTCTTTTTTAGTTTCTAAACCAAGTCTGTGAAACACAATGTACTTAGAGAAGTATACAAGAATCACAACAAATGATAGTCTATTGGCCTGAGAACATAATCGTTTCACGAAGCACATAATTATTTGATGTAGGGAAAGAATTTGGTATTGTCCAAAGAAAGGCCTGGTCTTTGCCCACAGCTTTTTTGTATTTTCTTTTTAATTTTTTTAAATGTTTACTTATTTTTGAGAGAGAGAGAAACAGAGCGCAAGACAGGGAGAGGGAGAAAGAGAGAGAGACACAGAATCCAAAGCTGAGCTGTCAGCACAGAGCCCCGAGAGCCATGAATGAGATCATGACCTGAGCCAAAGTCAGAGGCTTAACCGACTGAGCCACCCAGGCACCCCTGCCCTCAGCTTCTTTAAGGTAATCTACATCATACCTGCCAGAAGTGTCTCGTTTCAGGAGGGTGCTAACCACATCAGATGATAGGGTGGGGCTGGTCACACTCTATAGCCTTAGGGTAGAGGGCTGGCCAACCACAAAGACCAGCCACCTAATTTAGAGTGGGGGCTTTCAAACATATGGTATTAGTGGACCTGGAGTTTGAGATCAACCACATGGACAATGGATCATTCATGCTTATGAAATGGAGCCCCAGTAAAAATTCTGGACACAGGCACTATGATACATAGGAAAAAAAATAAATAAATAAAGTATATCATATAGGAAGTGTCTACACCTATACTGCTAACCTTCATACGATAATTCTAATTACAACACTTCACTTGCATCCCTGTCCCCAAATACAAATGCAAGTAAGAAACTTACATTAGTGCCTTCCAAAATTAACCACTACTGATTCAGGAAGGAAAAGAGAAATAAATACAAAAAACCTGGGGGAAGATAGGTGACAAGGATTGGCAGACAGAATAGAGAAGATATAAAAAGAGACAAGCTTGGAAAGAGACACATCCTGGGATGCCACTAATGACTTTCTATAAATATTCTCCACCCCTTTCCCCTGCCATGAAAATAAAACCCAACAAAATGGATCCCATGTAATTTCCACCCCAAATCTCGTTCTAATATTCAAACCATAAGGCAAAAGGCAGGCAAAGACCCCACGAAATTTCACCACCTGGGGTTAAAAAGCAACAACACGAGGGGTGCTTGGGTGGCTCAGTCGGTTAAGCATCTGACTTCGGCTCAGGTCATGATCTCACAGTTCATTAGTTTGAGCCCTGCATCAGGCTCTGTGCTGACAGTTCAGAGCCCGGAGCCTGCTTCAGATTCTGTGTCTCCCTCTCTCTCTCCCCCTCCCCTGCTCACATTATCTCTCTCTCTATCTCTCTCTCTCTTGCAAAAATAAACAAACATTAAAAAACAAATTTAAAGCAACGACATGAAATGCAGACAAAAAAGAGCCCCTCCACTCCCCAAACAACTAATCCATAGAGCAGTTCTGGGAATACATCTCTGACTGGAAATTGCCTTTTAGAAACTATGATGGAATCATCTCTAACATTTATTCAGAAGAGTATCACACATACCAGAGTAGCATGGTCCTCTTGCTACTACTGTTATCTCTTTCTGGTGCTTACAAGCAGCCCTTCTGAGAAAGCATTCATTTTGATAAGTGTCCCCATTTGATCCACAGACAGGAATGTAATTTGTATGGCACTGCAAAAGAAACAAAAATAAACTTTCAAAACTAAGCAGGAATATTAATAGTTCACTTCATATTTATGAATGTAATACCATAGTACTGTGACATACTTCTACAGAATAGTTTGTTCCTTTGTTTGGTTTAAATAAAAGAGAGTTATGGGGCGCCTGGGTGGCGCAGTCGGTTAAGCGTCCGACTTCAGCCAGGTCACGATCTCGCGGTCCGTGAGTTCGAGCCCCGCGTCGGGCTCTGGGCTGATGGCTCGGAGCCTGGAGCCTGTTTCCGATTCTGTGTCTCCCTCTCTCTCTCTGCCCCTCCCCCGTTCATGCTCTGTCTCTCTCTGTCCCAAAAATAAAAATAAAAAACGTTGAAAAAAAATTTTTTAAAAATAAATAAAAGAGAGTTATACCATTTTCTCACACCTTTTTTCACATTTATAATGAAAATAACTATCAACTATCCATAAAGATAAGAAAATCCCTGTGCTATCTAATGCATTTGCTTGCTATAAAAATCCAATGAGGTAAGAGAGAAATTCTTGGCTATGTTTATAATAAGCTAATAAGCACTAATTATATAATGTCATTTTATTAAAATCAAAATTCATTTATTCAATACCACCGGAATGCAAAGTCCCAAGATAAATGCTATAGAAAACACAAAGAAACACATGATCTCTGGATCTACCATCCACGTAACTATAGGCTAGCATCATTGCCATTTCCTCCACCTAATGCATCTACCTAATAAAGTTGTTGTGAAGATTAAGAGAAATCCATCTTTAGCATTTATATCTGGCCATGGTAAATTCTCAGTAAATATTAGCTGGTTTTGCTATGCCTTCATCACTTCTGAGTCTTACGTAGTTGCCCACGGTCATAGCTAGTAAGTGGGAGACCCACAATTTCTCACAAGTGATGTATTCTAACCACTACACAGTTGAGTTATTCAGCAGGATGTTACCATGTGTCATTTGGTGGTAGTGAACAGGGAGCTTAAAATCGTGCCTGAAATTCAACCTAACAAGCACATACCTAGGAGTGAGCATGAGATGGAAGGAGAAGACCTGCTGTTCTTTGGTCAGTCTGTTTCCAGGGGTCTCTCTTAGGAGCCTCTCATTATGCTCTAGGCAAATGAAGGGATTTGGCGATTTTAACAACATGCAACTTCTGACGTGGGCACTGACTCTAACCTAAGGTCCGCCTCCTCCATACTGCCACCCTTGCTGGGTGAAACAATTCTCCCTATACCTTCTATTTAGCTAGAAGAATGTAATTTGAAGTAGTTTAGAAAGGTGCGGAGTGTACAACTCTGAGCCACATCCATTCAAGCATGTATTGTGTGCCTACTGCATGTCAAGAACTTTGCTGAATATAATAAGTAAGAAAATAGCAACAAGATTGTGATGGTCAATATTATGTGTCAACCTGACTAGGCCCCAGGGTGCCCAGATTAAACATTATCTCTGGATGCTCTCTGAGGGTTTCTTTTTTTTCTTTTTTTTTTAACGTTTATTTATTTTTGAGACAGAGAGAGACACAGCATGAACGGGGGAGGGGCAGAGAGAAAGGGAGACACAGAATCGGAAGCAAGCTCCAGGCTCTGAGCCATCAGCCCAGAGCCCGACACGGGGCTCGAACTCGCGGAACGCGAGATCGTGACCTGAGCTGAAGTCGGACGCTTAACCGACTGAGCCACCCAGGCGCCCCTCTGAAGGTGTTTCTGATTGAATTTCCATTAGAATCAACTGACTAAGTGCCCTCCCCAATGTTGGTGGGATCATCCAATCGATCTGAGGGCCTGAATAGAACAAAAAAGTAGAGGAAAGGAGAACTGGGTCTCCCTGCCTGACTGCTGGATTTGGGACAAGGCTATTCTCCTGGTTTTCAGGACTTCAGTCTTAGACTGGGACTTACATCTTCATCTCCCCGGATTCTCAGGCCTTCAGACTTGGACTGGAACTACACTATCAGCTTTCCTGGACATCCAGCTTGCAGACAACAGATCACGTGACTTGTCAGCCTCCATAATCAAGCAAACCAATTCCTTAAAATATATCGTCGCCTCCCTTTTCCCCTCATTCTGTGTGTGTGTATTTCCTATTGGTTCTGTTTCTCTGGAGAACTCTAATACAAAGGTCTAATAAGAGGGCATGCAACACCTAGCAATAGCAGACATTGATAAATTCAGGAAAAAAAAAAACACAGTCTGGAGTACTCCAGGGAGAAGGAAAAGGACAAAGAGGAAAAAAGAAAATAGGAAAGTCGTAGGCACTCCTCTTTGGATATAATCCACGTATTCATAGAAAGATGCAATACTGATCATTTTTCTTGGTACAAAATAAAAGTAGGTTTGTGTATATAATGTCACAAGATATAATAGCTCTTACTAGCAGACTGAAAAAAAACAATTTTAGACTTTATTTAAAATCCTGTTATTATCTGTTAAAATGTATTTAAATTATAAGCCAGAAATTATAATATGGTTAATAAACAATATTAACACTAAAAGCATGCTGAATCATAAGCAAGTTTTTTAAATGAATTGAAAGATACAGCTAAAGAAACCAGCAAATAAGTGTTTAATGGACATAGGAGGTGATTTTTCTTCAACTGGCAATCACCTAGGTCTAAATTGAACGGATTTATAAATTATAAGAAGGCAGAATAGTCAAAGGAAGGTTTGTTCAGCAGCAGGATCAAATCATGCTGTAAGCCCTGAGGCAGTTTGCTCCTACAGGGCAAGCAACTTGTCTTTAAACATCTTTATATCCTCAGCATCTGGCACCAAGCACAAAGCAAGCCTTGGATAAAGGCTTGGATAAATATCTAGTGATCTCAACTCCTAACTTTTATTTCTCTTTCTTGCTTTGCCACCAGGTAAGAATGCAAAGGATTCAGACAGATCATACAAGGATTTTCTAGCTGTCCAAATATGTGACAAAGGTCAAAGAGGCTATTTCTTTATAATCTTAAAGTTGCAAGGAAAGACTTTCAATTAATGAAAAGCAGAATCATGAAGACAAAAATAAAATATGATACAAAAATTTAAACTTCTTTATATCACACACATATAATATATATATTAACATGAATTTAAATTAAAAAATTTATATTAAAAATTATAAACAAAATGAAAATGACACTAGAATAACTTCTTCAAAACTTTTGTACTCTCAATTAAAAAGGAACACTCTAAGGTAAATACTACTGAGTGGTTTAAAACTTAAAAGAGAAACTAAAATACCTACAATTGACCCTTAAACAACATGGGTGTTAGGGGTACCAATCCCCCGCACATCAAAAACCCATGCATAACTTTTGACACCCCAAAATCTTAGCTACTAATAACCTGCTATTGACAAGAAGCCTTACCAATAACATAAACAATTAACACATATTTGGTATGTTACATGTATTATATATTGTACTTTTACAATGAAGTAGGCTAGAGAAAAGAAAATGCTATGAAAAAAATCACATAAAAGAGAAAATACATTTACAGGACTGTACTATAAAAAATCCACGTATAAGTGGACCCACACAGGTCAAGCCTGTGTTGTTCAAGGGTCAATCGCATATGCCTATAGAACGTACAATATTTCTAGAAGGAAATACAAGTAACAGATGTTGCCTTTAAGAAGAGCAATTGAGGGGCGCCTGGGTGGCTCAGTCGGTTGAGCGTCCAACTTCAGCTCAGGTCACGATCTCACGGTTCGTGAGCTCGAGCCCCGCGTCGGGCTCTGGGCTGATGGCTCAGAGCCTGGAGCCTGCTTCCGATTCTGTGTCTCCCTTTCTCTCTGCCCCTCCCCCATTCATGCTCTGTCTCTCTCTGTCTCAAAAATAAATAAACATTAAAAAAAAGTTAAAAAAAAAAGAAGAGCAACTGAGGGGCGCCTGGGTGACTCAGTGGGTTGAGCATCCGACTTTGGCTCAGGTCATGATCTCACAGTCTGTGAGTTCGAGCCCCGCATCGGGCTCTGTGCTGATGGCTCAGAGCCTGGAGCCTGCTTCCGATTCTGTGTCTCCCTCTCTCTCTGCCCCTTCCCTGCTCATGCTGTGTCTCTGTCTGTCTCAAAAATAAATAAAAACATAAAAAAAAAAAAAAAAAAGAAGAGCAATTGGTAGTCTGGAGTGAAAGACATTTTTCATTGTATTATACATCTTCTTATATAATGTTCAAGTTGTTGTCAATCCTTCAATGTATGTAAATGATGTAAATGGGCATACATTACTCTTTTAAAAAACATAAAAACGGTACCTATATCACAGGTTCTCATGGGAGTTTATGAGTTATAGAGGCTTTTATATATATGGATATATATATATATACATATATATATATATACACACACACACACACACACATATATATATATCCATATGTATATACACATTTAGAACTATTAATGGATAATGCTCAGCATAGTAAGCAATATATAAGTACTCAAATAGTATACTATATATAGAGTATGCATATGTCTTCACATATCAACACAAGGAGAAAAGAAAATACTCCAAAAAATGGGCAAAGAATATGAAATATAAATTCACAAAAAAATGGTCAATAAACACATGGCAAATTTTCAATTTCTCTAACAATCAAATGAAAATTTAAAAAAAAAAAAATTTTTTTGGCCATACAGATTTACAATTTATTTTTTTATTTTTATTTATTTATTTTTAATTTTTTTTTTCAACGTTTATTTATTTTTGAGACAGAGAGAGACAGAGCATGAACAGGGGAGGGGCAGAGACAGAGGGAGACACAGAATCTGAAACAGGCTGCAGGCTCTGAGCGGTCAGCACAGAGCCCGACGTGGGGCTCGAACTCACGGGCCATGAGATCATGACCTGAGCCGAAGTCCCGAAGTCGGTTAACCGACCAAGCCACCCAGGCGCCCCCAGATTTACAATTTAAAAGGACTGAAGGGTGACTGGTGGCTCAGTTAGTTGAGAGTCCAACTCTTGGCTTTAGCTCAGGTCATGATCTTGCAGTTCATGAGATCTGTACTTTCAGCACAGAACCTGCTTGGAATTCCCTCTCTCCCTTCCTCTCTACTTCTCCTCTCATGATCACTCTCTCTCAAAATAAGTAAACAGTAAAATAAAAAAAATTTTTAAAGGATTGACAAAACCCATTACCAAGAGGCTAAGAGGAAACCAGCAGTCAAATGTACTATTATTGATGAGAATGTTATCTGTACATAAGCATCCACTGGCTCAACAATTCCACATCAAGGAATTTAACCTAAAGAAATGTAAGACAGCTGGAAGAGGGAACAGCTTCAGTCTTCCCAATACAGGAGTGGTTAAAACACCAGTAAGAAAGCTCCAATCTTTCTGGCTCAATGAACCAAAGAATAGTGTTCAGGGCAATCAGAGCCACTAAAAAGAGAGAAACCCAGAAAGGAAAGAGTCAGAAGGGCCTTCCAGATTCTGTATATAAACTCAGACCAAATTTCTGGCTGACTCCCAAACCACTCATGAGGCAGATTCTAAGTAGCCCAGGCAAAGACTAAAAGAAATGAACTGATATTTGTGTTGCTTCCCACAACAGGGAAGAGAATGTGCAGTTTGAGTTCAGCCAACTTAATTGCTTCCAAGTGACAGTACTCTTCAGAGGAACATAACAAAATTCAAACACTCTAGGGGCGCCTGGGTGGCGCAGTCGGTTAAGCGTCCGACTTCAGCCAGGTCACGATCTCGCGGTCCGTGAGTTTGAGCCCCGCGTCAGGCTCTGGGCTGATGGCTCGGAGCCTGGAGCCTGTTTCCGATTCTGTGTCTCCCTCTCTCTCTGCCCCTCCCCCGTTCATGCTCTGTCTCTGTCCCAAAAAAAAAATAAATAAAAAACGTTGAAAAAAAAAAAAATTTAAATTAAAAAAAAAAAAAATTCAAACACTCTAAAACATATCATTCACAATGTGTACAATAAATTCAAAATTACCCTCATACAAAGAAAAAGGAAAACACAATCCATTTTCAAATGAAAAGACAATCTGATCCCTGAGATGTCCCAGATGCTAAAATTAGCAAAGATTTTGAAGCAGCAATAGGATCTAAGCTAGAGGAAAATATGCTTGTGATGAATGAAAAGACAGGAAATCTCAGTCAAGAAATCAAAACTATAAATTCTAGAAATAAAATATCTGAAAATAAAAACTCACTGGATGTACTGAATGGAGAAGAGAAGAAAAGATTAGGGAATCTGAAGGCAGATCATAAAAAATTATCTAAGGTGAAGAACAGAAAGAGGTAAAAGTTCATGAGGGCTTAGTAACACTATATACACCAATACCTTCTTTTAAGGAAAGAAGCCCACTTTAGTTGCTATCCCTTTCAAGAATGGTTAGGGAGCAGGCAGGGAAGCCAAACATAACACATTGAAGAGAACATTCATTGCATGAGTAACCAGGTAGGTGCGGGCACAAGGTCAGCTAAACCACATCAAAGATAGCTACTGTGAATAAATAGTGCATTATAAAGTCCCTTTGACTATGAAGGGTCTGTGTAGCTGGACAATAGTATATCTCCCTCCCTACTCTTCCTCCAATAGTTTTAAGTTTTCAGAGAATTCATATGCAGCCTCTCTGATTTTGATTCTCATTACAATATCATAAAAAAGGGTAGAAAACATAAAGGGTAGAAAAAAGGTAGAAAACATCTCTTTTCAGATGGAACATATAGGAACTTGCTGAGGTTATAGGGTTACTGGAAATACTGACTGTCCTATGCTTTTGTCTCTAATCTCTGTACCCTTTCCTTCCTTTAAAATCCAAAATGATGGGTCCAATTAGAATAAAATGATAAGTGAAAAAAATTCCAGTTTTGCCTTTGTTTCATCTCAAATCCTAAATCAGGGACCATCTTCTGAGCAACTTTTTGAAGCCAGATTATAATTTAATCACAGCAAATAAAAAGAATTGAATGTAACAGCCTTTGCATTCCTTCTTTTTAGCTTTTTTTTAGACAACACAATCACAACCTAAAAGAGCATCTGAAAAGCAAAGATGTTAGTCTGAGGTTCCTCTGTCTAGTTTACCTCTAACCCTGACCTACCCTGAGGCACTGAGTCAGCCATGTTCTTTGGCATAAAGAGATGAGACAGTAGCAAATAAAAATGGAAGGGAAGAGCATAACATATAAAGAAGCTGAATCACTATGTTGTACACCTGAAACTAACGTAACACTGTGGGTCAACTACACTCAAATTAAAAAAAAAAAAAATTTAATGGAAAGCAAAAAACCTAGAAAGAGAAGGAAAGGGGGAAAATTGCCAACGTTTTAAATAAGAAACTCATTTCTTTTCAGTGACAAGTAGAACTTACATTTGAATAGAACTTTTAATATTTTTTCAAAGCATCTTCACATCTATTATTGCCAGTCTGCCCTCTTAACTCAAAGAAAGAAGCAAAGAATGTACAAATAATAGTATTTCATCTGACAAAAAAATCAGTGGGCTGGGAAGTCCAACTTCTTTACGGGATTCAAGGTGCTTTAAGCTTTTTAATTTGAAAAATGTAGAATGATAAGATGTTAAAAATGTAAAATTCTTCAAAATAGGATTGGTTTCCTCACCTGAAACTGACATGCACATTTCAAACCATCTCCATCTTCTTTACAGACTCCTCCATATTTACATGACGATTCATCACAAACTCTTACATCAGACTCCCTCACATTTAATTCTGAAAAAGAGAAAAAAATGTTTCATATGTCTTTTTGTATCCAAATGTCCATATATAAAAGAAAAAAAACCTTAAAATGTGTTCGTCTCATTCACAGTGTAACAAGACATAACATACGAAAAGCAAGGACACAAAATGTTCAAAATTCCCCAAAGAGAACCTTGCATAATAATATGCCTAATAAGCAACCCAAACCAAAATAAAACTCAAAATTTCAGGATTTCACAGAATTCCCAAAGGTAAATCTCAGAATTTTTCTAGTTGGCTACCAACAGCTTAAGACAGTTTTCTTACCATTATCTTAATATCTTAGATTATTTTTTAATAGGTTTTTAAAAACTAATCTCTACACCCAATGTGGGGCTTAAACTCATGACCCCCAGATCAAGAGTAGCATGCCCTAACGGCTAAGCCAGCCAGGCACTCCCTTAGATCATTTTTCTAGTGATTAAGTTACTTTTAAGGAGAATAAGAATAATCAGAAGAAATCTTAATTCTTTTGGTATCTAAATAAATTTCAGGTGAACATAATTCATTCTAGACCAACTAATTTAATTAGAAAAGAATTCTAAAGTAAACCTGAATATCATACAATTGATATATATGGAGAATTTATGTGCACAGAATTAAAAAAACTAAAAATCTCACTCTTAAAATTTTTTAATGACTTAATTTCACTCTACCACAGGAAGTAGCTCCAATCAACAATACTAGCATTCTGTGGCCATTTTCTCCTGCTCCAAGACCATCGGTCTTGCTCTGGAACTATCAAATTAAGCTACCTAGAATCATATGGAAGTAAGTAAAAACCACTATAATGCAATTTTTATATTCTATTAGGAATGAGACATACAACAACAAACAACAAACAATAAAATTATAGCAACAATAACAAATAATAAATAAATGATTATTTTGAAAACCCATTCCATTGTACAGGTAAAGAAAGAAGTCTAGGAGCAGGATGGCCTAAAGTAGCTTCTGACTCTGTCACTCAGTAACTGAGGGACCCTGGGAAGGGCACAAGGTCTCCTGAACCTCTAGATCATGATGAAGTCTTGGCAAACAGATCTCAGGGAGCATTTCTCCAGCATTCCCCCTTCCTCCATTGTTTTCTATTTCTAGATTTCAAAGCAGGACTCAGTGGACTCAGAGACACAGAGTCCAGTGTCTCTGTATCTAATGGCATCTGTCCTGGTGACATTTCATTGGATCTCTCTGCCCTGTTTGTTCTCACTGCTCTGCAATGGTGTCTTGGGTGTCCTACTCCTCGGAACTGACCCTCCAAGGAACTGGCAGTCAAGTACCTAAATACCCAAGGAGTCCACAGTACTTATCTGAATAACCACTCTCAACCAAGCACTGCACACTAGGTTAAGTATACATCTATGTAACTATAGGTTACAAAACTTTTTTCTTTTCCTTAAATGAAACTCACATGTTTAAAAAAGACATGAGCTGAAACTTAAAACAACAGGAAACTACTAGAGCTATTTTGTTGTTCTCACTGTTTCACAAGCTATTTCAGGCACAGATGATCATCTTTTAACTCCTTTCACCTTGGCTATCTGGCTATGGAGGCTCTATGTTCTTGGTTCCCCTCATCTCCCAATTTTTGCTTACTCACCCTTCTCCTCCTTGATGACTTGCATTAGTACTTGAGACTCAATCCTAAGTGTGGGGCTTGCTTTTTTTCTATATACCCTCATTCCTACTGGGAATTTGCACAAGGTGCAGTTCCAAATACACTCTAATGTACATCTTGAAACCCAAGGAAGATTAACTAAATATTAATAAAGAACCGCTTTGGAGAAGAGGATAACGATGCATAATATTTTTGTTCAACTACAGGCTTAGTCAATTTTACGGGCCATAGAAATAAAAAGAATTGTACAATTTGAGAAATAAAATTGAGTGCATTTCTCCTCCTTTTCTTTGTAGCCTTAAAGTTCACACTGGGTTCCAATACAATCAGACATATAAAACAGGGATAAATTTTTTTTTTGGGGGGGGGGGTTCAAGATCATGGTCTGAGTAGCTCTGACTTGCTACTTGGGCTTGAGAATCTTTGAGGTACGTTTTACTTATTGTATTTTAAAAGTACAATGGCAGTGGGGTGCCTGGGTGGCTCAGTCAGTTGAGCATCCAACTCTTGATTTCAGCTCAGTTCATGATCCCAGGGTTGTGGGAACCAGCCCCACACCAGGTTCTACACTGAGCATGGAGCCTGCGTGAGATTCTCTTTCTCTTTTACTCTGCCCCTCTCCCCACCCACCCCACAAATGAATAAATAAAATTATACAATGGCCTTGAAATCTAGAACCTAAACAATCCCTGATACTAAGATTCACACTTCTCTGGAGACTGAGGATTGTTCAAAGCATCTATTTGTTTGGGCACCTGGGTGGCTCAGTCGGTTTAGTGCCCGACTTCGATTCAGGTCATGCTCTCACAGTTAGTGAGTTTGAGCTCCACGACCGGCTCTGTGCAGACAGCTGGAGCCTGGAGCCTGCTTCAGATTCTGTGTCTTCCTCTCTTTCTGCTCCTCCCCCTCTCATGCTCTGTCTCTTTCTCTCAAAAAAATAAATAAACATTAAAAAAATTTTTTTTCAAAGCATCTATTTGCATGAAAGACTAAGAAACATTTTAGGACAATAATCATCCTTACTAAAGAGAGGCAGAAAAGCTTGGTTCAATCAACAGAGCTTGAACAGGAGGAGTGTCCTGTGCACAAGATGGTGTCTATCACTTGGACTACTCCCCCAGCCCAGCCCCAAGAACTCAACATAACAGAGGAGCTACAGTAAGAAACTAAATAGCAGCTTTCGCTAAAAGCTCTGAAACAACAAGGTATAAAGAGTTCTGCTTTGATGTCCACACAACAAGACAGAATAGCGGGGGGAGAAAAGAGGCTGGGACACCTCAAAAGCCCCAGCATCAGCACCACACCTGGCAGGATGGCACAAAGCCAAGGAGATAATCAGGCACAGAGATACACCTCTGATATCTAGGGGCAGCAAACATGGCAGGAAGAAAAAGATGTGCCATGTGGCAGTGGCCAGAATACATTAGTGAGCCCACATGAAACACCCTTTGGTGATTCCAAGAATAAACCTGGAGGGAGAGCAATCTGGGGAAGCTAGAGGTTCCACATTAATAGGTGAGGGCAAAAGTCATGAAATTCTGATTACACTATTAGTCATGTTTCATTTTATGCCTACCCTGTTATTAAATTCATGATATTTTTGTGTGTATTAATGCGTTAAATGTGATTATTTAGTTGATCAGGAAACAAGTATCTACTATATATCTAATACTATGCTAAGAAATTGGGGCACACAGAAAAATATTAACAGGGAGCCTGTGATCTTGCTAACATGGAACAATTACTAATGTGTTCAATATAGTCCATAAGGAGAAAATGCTGTTGTACAGGCTATAATTGCTCTAGGAGTTTCAAGAAGGAGATAAAGGGCCGCCTGACTGGCTCAGTCAGAAGAGCATCTAACTCTTGATATCGGGGTTTTGAGTTCAAGCCTCACATGGGGTATAGAGATCACTTAAATAAAAATATAAAAAAAAAAACTTCTACAAAAAGAAGTGGATAAAAATGGATTTGAGGCAGAGGATGCAAGGTCAAAGATGTCAAGACTTGCACTGGCTTTGAAAAATTAGTAAGACTTTTTTGCTGATTATAAAACACAGGATTTAGGGGCGCCTGGGTGGCTCAGTCGGTTAGGCGTCCGACTTCGGCTCAGGTCACGATCTCGCGGTCCGTGAGTTCGAGCCCCGCGTGGACGTGACTGCTCAGAGCCTGGAGCCTGTTTCAGATTCTGTGTCTCCCTTTCTCTCTGCCCCTCCCCCGTTCATGCTGTGTCTCTCTCTGTCTCAAAAATAAATAAACGTTAAAAAAAAAATTTTTTAAAAAAAACAAAACACAGGATTAAAAAAAAAAAAAAAACAGGGGTACCTGCGTGGCTCAGTCAGTTAAGCATCTGATTTCAGTTCAGGTCATGAGCTTGTGGTTCATGAGTTTGAGCCCTGCAATGGGCTCTGTGCTGACAGTGCAGAGCCTGCTTGGGATATTCTCATTCTCTCTCTCTCTCTCCCCCCCCCCCTCTTTCTGTCCCACCCCCACTAGTGTGTGCACTCTCTCTCTCTCTCAAGGTAAATAAATAAAAAAAAAACAATACAGGATCATTACACAGAATTTAGAAACAACATTTAAAAATAAAGAATGTTTTCGGGGCGCCTAGGTGGCTTAGTCAATTGAGCATCTGACTTAGGCTCAGGTCATGATCTTGCATTTTTTGAGTTGGAGCCCCATGTCAGGTTCTGTGCTGACAGCTCGGAGCCTGGAGCCTCCTGCGGATTCTGTGTCTCCCTCTCTCTCTCTGCCCTTCCCCCACTTGCACTCTGTGTGTCTCTCTCTCCATCTCGAAAATAAACATTTAAAAAAAAATTTTTTTAATAAATAATGTTTTAATTGCCCACACCATACAATACTGAAAGAGAACGTTCTTATCTAGGAAAACAATATAAGTGAAAGTAGAGACACAAATAAATAAACCGTACACATAAATATGAATACCAGCGGTTCCCAAACCATGGTCCTTATGAAAACTGCTCTCTTAGATTACATTGTACTTTAAATATACATTTAATGTACATTAAAATCAAGCAAGAGTTTCATTTTCTCATTTGCAAGGGGAAAAAAGTCAATGAAAAGAATTTTCTCATTTTAAAAGTTTTTCACATATTTCTTAAACCTTCAATATCTGAGATTACTTCCTTGATAGTTGTCAACAAAACCAATATTCCTCAAATAAATAAAGAATATTAATAAACAAAACTCCAACAGTGTTTTATGAGAACACAAGCTCATGAATGTGCATTTTAAGTTGTTTTGTTATTGTGGCAGTCACAGCTAATTGCCTACCCTGGATCTACTCTTACTTTGTAAAAGAACCCCAACTTTGTTCAAGGAAGCAAGATGCTCAGCTAAATAATCTGTATATCCCAGACCCCCTTGCAATGTACCATAGTTCCATATGTAAGCACTGTCCCTTCCTCCTTCATTCTTCCATTCTTTGTCCTGCCTGGACAGTAAAACCCTTGCCTAAGATTGTAGCAGCCATCTTACATATATGATGATGAAAGCTACAAGCTAAAGATGGTAGACCAGAAGGACAGAAGCAAGAGTGTGGAAAGAGAGAATTATAAAATCACCACACCTCCCCTGGATTTCACCCATCCAGACTTACTGTCATAGGAAATAAACACATAAATAAATAAAGCCCTTATCATTTAAGCCACCATTGGTCAGGTCACTGATACATGTAGTAAAACATAATCCTGACATAATGACTGCATATAAATTTAATTAAGATAGATATTTCTAAGCCAAAATCTTAAATAATTTGGTAGTACATTCCAGTCCACATGATAAAATTAATTTATCATGAACATGACTTCCTGCTATTCCAATTTCTATCACAAATTTGAGAACCAATGCCTTAGCTCAAACTCAGTACAGAAGGAATTCTATTTTGGGATCATCTTCTGAATGTTATTTCTTTTCAAGTATTCTGTACAATACCAGACATCAAGAGGGCACTCTACTACCTGTCAATGATGATGATGATTACATAGCTGCCTTCCTGAACCCAAAATGGAAATTCAGCAAAATAGATGAGCCATTACTAAGGCCCTCAAAAATCAATTCTCCAAACAGAAATATTTTACACAAAGAAGCACTCAGAAAAGTGGCTCAAAACAAAAATATTTTGCTCTGGTTGCAAATGTGCCCATCACACAATTCTCTAAATATAAAACTTCTCTCAGAAAAACAAAGAAAGAAACAAAAAGTCTGTCTCAATTTTCATTAAGATCTCAAAGCTGGGAAACCACAAACACTAGAGAAAGGAACCCTACTCACTCTGAACCTGAGCAGCCAAAATCCCCAACTTTTGGCAGCGCTAACTAGGTTCAGGTTACAGTTCAAAATGGACCCCTTAGAGGGCACCTGGGTAGCTCAGTTGGTTGAGCATCCAACTTCAGCTCAGGTCATGATCTCACAGCTCGTGGGCTCCCCGTCAGGCTCTGTGCTGACAGCTCAGAGCCTGGAGCCTGCTTCAGATTCTTTGTCTCCCCCTCTCTCTGCCACTCCCCTGCTCATGCTCTCTCTCTCTCTGTCTCTCAAAAATAAATAAATGTAAAAAAAAATTTTTTAATTAAAAAATGGACCCCCTTAGCCCTCCAGAATGATAGGACTTTTCTACCACCACTCCATTAAACAGAAGGGAATCTTATAAGATAGCTAACACCAGTGGAGAGCCAAAAGTGAACAAACCTTGCAAGATGTTACAATAGAATTCAGGGCTTCTCAACCTCAGCACTACTGACATCTTGGGGAAGATAATTCTTTGATGCATGGGGTTATCCTGTTCACTGGAGGATGTTTAGCAACATTTCTGCCCTCTACCCACTAGATACCAGCAGGACTATCCCAGCTGTAACAACCAAAAATGTCTTCAGACATTATCAAATGTCCACTGGGAAGAAAATTACCATCCACTGAGAACCACTATCAAAGATGACCAAAGCCTTGATTAAAGGCTTTATGTTTCATTCTCTTCACTATAAAGAAAATTAAGTCAAATAAGCAGCAACCTCCAAGACCTCTGCACATTACCATGGTTATTTTTTTTATATTAAATATATTGTCAAATTGGTTTCCATACAACATTCAGTGCTCATCCCAACAAGTGCCCTCCTCAGTGCCCATCACCCACTTTCCGCTCTCCCCCAATCCCACCAATCCTCAGTTTGTTCTCAGTACTTAACAGTCTCTTATGGTTTGCCTCCCTCCCTCTCTGTAACTTTTTTTCCTCTCCCCCTCCCCCCATAGTCTTCTGTTATGTTTCTCAGGATCTACATATGAGTGAAAACATATGGTTATCTGTCTTTCTCTGCCTGACTTATTTCACTTAGCTTAATACCCTCCAGTTCCATCCACACTGCTGCAAATGGCCAGATTTCATTCTTTCTCATTGACCATGGCTATTTTTCATTTCAATAGAGGGACCTAAATATATTGCCTCCAGGGACACCGGGTGGCTCAGTCAGTTTAGCGTCCAACTTTGGCTCAGATCATGATATCATGATTCGTGGATTCAAGCCCCGCATCCAGCTCTATGCTCTCAATGCAAAGCCCGCTTCAGATCCTCTTATCCCACTCTCCCTTGGCCCCTCCCCTGCTGCATACACTCTCTCAAAAATAAATAAAACATTAATAAAATTAAAATTTAAAAAGTGATAAATGTATGTATATTTTTAGGTTCACATAAAATGCTACACACATTTATAAATCATTTTTGTGACTCCCATCTTAAATGACTTTCTTTTTTTTTTTTTTTTTAACTTTGATTTATTATTGAGAGACAGAGCATGAGCATGAGCATGGGTGGGGCAGAGAGAGAGGGAGACACAGAATCTGAAGCAGGCTCCAGGCTCTGAGCTGTCAGCACACAGCCCAACACAGGGCTCGAACCCACGAACTGTGAGATCATGACCTGAGCTGAAGTCGGACACTTAACCAACTGGGCCACCCAGGCGCCCCTTAAATGACTTTCTTGATTAACCAACTAACTTACAAGAATCTTAAGGCACCAGGACAAGAGGATTCCTACTATGTATAAAAATGTCCTGCCCTTAGCCATCCCACTGTGTCCTGTCTTGCTTCTTTTCTCTGAGCATTCTCATCTCACTTACACCACTTCAAGTCTTCAAACCTGCTTTTCCCCAACCTTATTAAAGCCATCTCACCTGTCACTGCCAGTCCTCAGAGCACTGCAGGGGGAACGTCCTATAATGAATGCAAAGTATTCATCAACATGTGGGAATCTTTAGTTCATCTCCAGTTAATTTCTTATTGACTCCCTACAGGACATGTTGAAACTCTTTACCTTGTTCTTAAGAATAACCTCATTTCAAGGGGTTTATACACATGTCTATATGTTAACAGTGTTCGAGAAAACCTTCCCCCCCCCCCCTTTTTTTTTAGAAAAACACACCAATCCAATCTGACTAGACATCCTGCTGGATGGTTTCACTGCCAAAACAAGGCAGGCATGTTCCTGACCCTGTATCCAACTGTTGATGAGAAAGTCTCTGACAAAGTCCACAATATCCACACTGAAAACAGCAGAAATATCTGAAATATTTAAATATTTAAAACACCCTGCACCAGGAAGTGGTGTGGTACAGCCATGGAATATTATAGAGCTATTTAAAAGGCTGCATATATTATGTGGCACTATGGAAATATGCTTATAAATGTCAAGTGAAAAGGGGCGCCTGGGTGGCACAGTCGGTTAAGCGTCCGACTTCAGCCAGGTCACGATCTTGCGGTCTGTGAGTTCGAGCCCCGCGTCAGGCTCTGGGCTGATGGCTCGGAGCCTGGAGCCTGTTTCGGATTCTGTGTCTCCCTCTCTCTCTGCCCCTCCCCCGTTCATGCTCTGTCTCTCTCTGTCCCAAAAATAAATAAAAAACGTTGAAAAAAAAAATTTAAAAAAATAAAATAAAATAAAATAAATGTCAAGTGAAAAAGCAGAAGACAACACATGGACCATAATTGTGTAAAAAACACATATAGGAAAACCCAGCCAGAAAAAAACAAAATGGTAAAGGTACTGTCTTTGTACCAATTGAGCAATAGATTATTTTCCCTTCTTTTTAAGTTTCTATATTGGTTATACTTAATAGGGGAAAAAACTCAATGTGATTCCAAACACAGCCCCAAAGAGAGGTTGCCTATATAATGGACAAAGCACTAGTTTGTATGTCAACAAGGGCCAGGTTCACATGCTAGCTCTTCACCTCTTAGAATAATAACACCTTCTCTTTCCTAGATATTATAATGCTTAGATATGTACTAAAAGCAACAAGGCCTAGAACAAGTAGGTAAACAACAAAAAATGTTCTGTCTTTCTTTCTCCAGACCAATCTAAGGAACACCTTTAATGACACAAATCACTGAAAATACATTTCAGGGTAAAAATCAAACAGTAAGTTTAGTAAATGATGGCTTTTGTCCAAGCAAATAAGATGAATTAGGAATTAAACTCTCTTCAACTTGTTTATTAAATTAACCATATTATATTAGTTATCCCCTATGATAAAGATATAAGAGGGAAAATAAACTTAGTATTTCATGATACAAATCCAAAAGTAGTTTACATTAATATTAAAAAGCACTAACAGTAGAGATGACTAAAACTTCTCTAAGCTATATTTAACAAAAAAAATTTTACATATGCCACCCAATTAATTGACTCTGATATTTTTCATCCCATTCTACACACTACTGCCAAACTACCCTTTGTTAAGCACCACTTTGAAAGTGTCAATCCTCCACCCAACACCTAAAATCATTCCCTGCTGCCTCAATTCTAAATGCCTCTGCTTCTGGCAATGATGGGAAGGACTGTCTATTGCAGGATCAGAAAGAACAAAAAATCCAGATCTCAAGCTGGGTATTAGATACTCAGGGTCTTCCCAGCCCTACCCAGTACTAACCACAGATCCCAAACTGCAATACTCTCTCCTATTTCTTTTTCTGACTAGCTTGGCAAACTTGTGTGAGTTTTCCCTCTTGTGGATCTAAAAACTATTACATTGTAGTTATTAAAAAGAATGATGAAGAATCTCCCTATTTCCTGACATAACACAGTAAATTTTTCTTAAAGGCAGACTTTTTTAAATGTATGTCACAAACTAATTTATAATGCCTATATACAAAAATCTGAAAGGTATATACATGTAAATACAAGCCACAGTTATCACTTGGTGGAATTTGAACTTTCTTCTTTATTCTGTATTTTTCTGAATTGTCTGAGTTTCAGAATGAACTTGTATTACTTTTTAAATCAGACAAAAGAGGGGCATCTGGGTGGCTCGGTTGGTTAAGCATCCCGCTCTTGACCTCGGCTCAGGTCATGATCTCACTGTTGGTGAGTTTGAGCCTCCCATCAGGCTCTGCGCTGACAGCATGGAGCGACAGCGTGGAGCCTGCTTAGGATTCTCTGTCTCCTTTCTCTCTGTCCCTCCCCCACTCGTACTCATGTGTGCTTGAGCGCTCACTCTCTCTCTCTCAAAATAAACTTTAAAAAAATTAATCAGATAAAACAAATATGTGCATGTAAGACTCTTGAAAAATTATGTTAAGTGAACAAAGCCAGGCACATAGGGCCACATGTTGTATGATTCCATTTATATGAAATGTCCAGGATAAGTAAATCCATACAGACACAAAGTCTCTACATGGTTGCAGAGGATGGGGGCAGAGAGGTGTTGGGGTTGACTGTTAATAGGCATGGAAATTCTTTTTGGGGTGATGGAAATGTTCTATAATTACAGAGTAGATAGTAGTGATGGTTACACAACATATTAAATATGTTAAAAACCACTGAATTGGGGCACCTGGGTGGCTCAGTCAGTTAAGCCTCCGACTTCGGCTCAGGTCATGATCCCACGGTTCATGGGTTCAAGCCCCATGTCAGGCTCTATGCTGACGGCATGGAACCTGGAGCCTGCTTCGGATTCTGTGTCTCCCTCTCTCTCCACCTCTCCCTCATTCACAATCTGTCTCTCTCTCTCTCTCAAAAAAAAAAACAAAACACTGAATTGTATACTTCAAAACAGTAAACTTTAAGTTATATGAATTATATTTCAATAAAAAACAAAAATAATTTTTATAATCAGATAAAACAATCTTATTAAACTGTGAAAAAAAATGAAACAAACAGAAATGAACAGGGATTATAATTTGATGTTTAAGAAACGGACCCTAGGGGCACCTGGGTGGCTTGGTCGGTTAAGCGTCCGACTTCGGCTCAGGTCACGATCTCGCGGTCGGTGGGTTCGAGCCCCGCGTCGGGCTCTGTGCTGACAGCTCAGAGCCTGGAGCCTGTTTCAGATTCTTTGTCTCCCTCTCTCTGTGACCCTCCCCCGTTCATGCTCTGTCTCTCTCTGTCTCAAAAATAAATAAACGTTAAAAAAAAAAAAAATTAAAAAAAAAAAAATTAAAAAAAAAAGAAACGGACCCTAGGACCCACCACCAAGATCAATACCCTGGCTCTACACTTATCATCAGCTCTGTAACCTTAGTAATTTACCACTCTCTATTCTCTCATCTGTAAAATGGGGATAATAAAAGTACCTATCTCATAATGTTGGCAAAGAATTAAATAAAGATACGGAAAGCACCCAAAGCAGTGCATGACACATCATAAGTGCTATACTATTAGCTTTTTTGTTTGTTTGTTTTTTAATTTTTTACACCATTGCTGGAGAAGGTATGGAAAATGAGCGCTCAAACCAACTGTAAGAGTGTAAATTGGGGGCACCTGGGTGGCTCAACTGGTTGAGCGTCCGACTTTGGCTCAGGTCATGATCTCATGGTTCATGGGTTCGAGGCCCGAGTGGGGCTCTGTGCTGACAGCTCAGACCCTGGAGCCTGCTACAGATTCTGTGTCTCCCTCTCTCTCCCCCTGCCCTGCTTGTGTGCGCTCTCTCTCTCTCTCTCTCTCTCAAAGGTAAACATTAAAAAAAAAAATTTTTTTAAGTGTGAATTGGTAGAACCTCTCACAGAATAATGCAGCAATAAACAATGAAGTTTTAATAATCTTTACCCTTTAACTAAACAATTCTATTTCTAGGAAATTATAACAGGGATAGAAGAAAAACATACAAAAATGAATGCATAGGTGATTGTTAACAGCAGCATTTTTTATAACAGCAAACTAGAAAACCGCCTAAGCATCCATCTGTTGGAAATTAGTTAAATAAACTATTAATGAAATACTACGTGGCCATTAAGGTAGATACTAGAAACATATACACTGATATCCAAAGACCAAGATCCACTGTGAAATGAAGAAAAGCAGGTTGTAAAACTATACAGAGCTATAATCCAATTTAGATTTTACAACATGTACATGTTTACATATGTATTTTAAGATTTTTGTAGGTACAATTAACACATTTCCTCCATCAAAGTTTTTTTATCAATAAATATCAATAAATAAATCTAAACACAACAATATCCCCCTCTGGCTCAATTTTCAACCACTATTCCTTAGTGTCTACAACACTAAGTGGAATAGGCAGTAGCCAGAATCCAGGGAAGTCACCCACAAAGACAAAAATCTATAAAACAAGCTAAAAGTTGGCACTGGGGAATCTGACATTATTTTAAAAGTGCATTTAAAAAAGGCTTCACAAAACTCTGCTGCATTAAGAAGAGCTCCAGACTTGGAGTTCCAATTATTTAATAAAATAACTATATGATATTGGCCAAGCACTAAATAAATCTCTCTCACAAATCTCGGTTCCCTTAAGTAAAAATGGGTATTAACAATCCCTCATTGGATTGCAAAGAGTAAATGAGATCTTTACAAAAGAGAAATGGAAACTATACAGGATACTTTTCCTCTTTAGGTAAAACAACCAAAACCAAAACTTTTTTTTAAAACATTTTTTTAGCTTTTATTTTAGAGAAAGGGGGGGGAGGGGCAGAGGGAAAGAATCTTAAGCAGGCTCCGCGCTCAGCATCACCCTGGGATCACGACCTGAGTCAAAATCACGAGTCAGATGCTCAACAGACTGAGATACCCAAGCGCTGAACCAAAACTTTAAAACGACACAATCACAACCTTAAAATTCAAAAAACTGTTGTAAAATAGTGAAGAATTAAAAACACACACACACAGGGGTACGTGGGAGGCTCAGTCGGTTAAGTGTCCAACTTTGGCTCAAATTATGATCTCACGAGTTCATGAGTTTGAGCCCTGCATCGGGTGGTCAGCACAGAGCCCGCTTTGGATCCTCTGTCCCCCTATCCCTGCACTCTCTCTCTCAAAAGTAAATTAAAAATAAAAATATTTTTTAAAAAGAAATGATAACAATTTAAAAAATAAATAAATAATTTACAAAATTAAAAAACACACACACACAACTAGGTCTAATTGTAATTAGGAAATGCTTATGATCTGAACTTGAAGAAGGGAACAATAATGGTAAACATACAGCACCACCTAAAAAAATACGTTAAACCACTTCAAAGAGAAAAAGTATGAAAAACCAAACACAGGACACTAAACACAGACTAAAGTGTCTTGTGAACAATGGGGAATCTAAACGTATCATTTAGGCTATAAACCGAACTGATAAAGAAATATCAGCAGTTTAGACATGGATAGATATCTATTTAGATAATACTTGCAAAGCAGTATTAGATGAAAGCTGACCATGCAAAATAAACTGAACTTAAAAATTCGAAAAAGTGATCCGACCTGTGAACAAGATCTCCAGGTTAACATAAAAATGGCAAAGCAAATAGGGGAAATCGAGAGAAAAGTTCAAATTTTTTCTGGTATAAAATGAAACAATTTCAGTATAAACATTAAAATATTATACAGGAGAATGGCAATCATCACAGATTTCTTCTTTATATCTTTCCATATTCCTCATGTGTTTAACATCCAATAAATGCTGCCTTTGTAACAACAACAGCAACAAAAAAGATGGGTTTTTCTTTCTTTTTAACCACGGAAAAGAAAACTCAGAATATCTGCACAAAAATAAGAGAAATGGAGCTATGGTTGAAAACATAATACCTGTCAAAGTTTCTGAAGGCAGAAGAATGTATTAAGAACTTCAGAACCTGAAATGACTTTTCAAAAAATGATGAAACAGCTGAGCCATGAAAAATACATGACACCTGTAAAAAAGAAATATATTCAAATAGTAACAAAGGATTAACAGTAAAGCATCTAATAAACTAAAAGCAAATACTGAGGGAATTTTAAGATTCAAACAGAATTTCAAAGTGCATGAGAAGAGAATGTATGCCAACTCCTAAATGCCTCATTTATCCCATGAGAGAAGCTAATAATGGAACTAATTGTAGGAATAACGAAAATAGCTCTGTTAAAACAATGTTTCCAACAAGGAAAAAAAGGGGGAGGAGGGGGAGGAAGAGGATAAATGGGTTGACATTATCTCCCAATCCAGCTTAAAAGAAACTGAGAATTTAAAATTCCATTAAAGAAACTACATATACAGGGGAAATGAGGGATTAAAGAAATGAACTAAAAAGAAAATGGTAGGGTATAATAAAAAAAGACAGTAACAAGTGTTGAGCAGGATATGGAGAAACTGGAACCCTCACACATTGCTGGAGAAAATGTAAAACGGCACAGCCACTATGGAAAACAATTTGTCAGGTCCTCAAATGTTCAACATAGGGTTTACCAAATGACCCAGCAATTCTACTCCTAGTTATAAACCCAAGAGAACTGAAAACATATGTCCACACATAAATCTGTATATGAATGTTCACAGTATTCATAATAGCCAAAAAGAAGGCTATATGATGATGATGGAGGGTAACACAAATATCATAATTACTTCATTTAATTACACCCATTTAAGTGGGTGAATATTTATAAAAACAAATAGTCTAGGGGCACCTCGGTGGTTCAGTTGATTAAGCTTCAGACTCTTGGTTTCAGCTCAGGGCATGATCTTAAGGTTTGTGAGTTCCAGCCCGGAGTCGGGCTCTGCACTGATAGCTTGAAGCCTGCATGGATTCTCTCTCTCTCTCTCTCCCTCTCTCTCAGCCCCTCCCCCACTCACACGTGCTCACGCTCTCTCAAAATAAATAAATAAACTTTAAAAAATAAATAAAGTAAAACCACGATGTCCCTCAAATCCTGTAAGTTTCCCTCTGTCTTCAAGGCAAGTACCAAACCTTCAGCTCAGCCTTCAAGGCCTTCCACTAATGTGGCAATGTGCAACTCATCTCCTGCCTTAATCCCCACACTTCAGTATCTCAAAATATTCCCTTTGCTTCCCCATCTTTTCTATCACCATTCCCACGGCCTAGAACACCTACCCTTCCCAGATTTCCTCAGTTTCTGTGTTATTCAGTTATTAATTCATTCTACAAGTAAATATATAAGGGGCCCTTAACTAGGTACAGTCAATATAGCAGTGAACAAAACAAAGAAAAACCCCTGCCCTCATGGAGCTACACAGAGCAGACAGATAACATGTATAGTTAAGTCACACAGGAAAGGTTGCTTTGGCACAAGAAAAAAACATTAAGAAAGATTAAGGTGGGAAAGGGGCAGAGGGGATGGAAGGTGGAAAAAGATTCAATTTTAACGCATCATTTTGAAAGTGACATTAAACACCTGAAGGAGCTGAGGGGATAAATAATTGGGACAAGAAGTTTCCAAGCAAAGAATATCAACAGCAAAGGCCTCAGGCAAAAGTGTGCCTAGTGTTTCAAGCTGACATTCTACTCAGCTTGGGACTATAGGGCCCAACTGAGTGCCATTTACTTGGGAAGACTGTTTTTTGATTCCTTCAAATCAGAATTATTCATGCCCTCAACACTGTACTACTACCTTTCTTAGAACACTTGTACAGTGAAAACTCCTGTCAAATATATATGAGTGGTTGCTGATCAATTAATCAAAAGTCTTGTAAAGGAGAAAATCATTTAAAAATAAGACATACTTTAACTGTTAAAAATTAAACATTTTAACTGTTTTTAACTTCACACATATAAACATATATTCATTTTCCTATGTAGCACCAAAACCTTTGGGTCTACAAAATGCTGTTCCCTCCTTTCTTGGATAAGCCACACCCATAATCTACTATCTACAATGTCCACTTTCCCTTCCTTTAAAGTAAAAGGGAGACTTAAAAATACCTGCAAAATTTTGTAGGAGCAGAATCCTTCCAGAGATTTGTAAGATTTCCCCAATCTGTTTCAGTTGTCTTGACCACAGTCAAATTCACTGAAAGGCAATTCTCTCAGCCTCTCACCTTTATCAACTCTTTCTGAAGTATTTCATAAAAAACAACATTTTACATTTATATTGCACCAATCTGAGCGATTTTTATTAATTTATACTCAAAGGACCACTGGTATAAATAAATTTGAAAACAAACACAACTGACTCTTTCTTGGTAAGCAAAGAAATAAATGATACATGGGCAAACTAGAGTTAATCTACCAGCCTGAGCATCTGTGTGTTGTGGGAATTGATTAGAATGGTTTACTAAGGGAATGTGTAATCCAGAAAGTTAAAATCAAGACCGGCAAAGTATCTGAATAGACATTTCTCCAAACAAGATATATAAATAGCCAATAAGTACATGAAAATGTGCTCAACGTCATTAGTTGTTAGGGAAATGTAAATCAAAACCACGTTGATATACAACTTCACACCCACAAGGTTGACTATAATCAAAAAGACAGTAACAAATGTTGGCCAGGATATGGGGAAACTGGTACATTCACACATTGCTGGTGAAAATGTAAAATGGTACAGCTGCTTTAGAAAACAGGTTGGGATTCCTCAAAATGTTAAACATGGAGTTATCAGGTGATTCAGAAATTCTATTTCTAGGTATACACTCACGAGAATTGAAAACATATGTCCACACAAAAACTTCTACATGAATGTTCATAGCAGCATTGTCCATAATTGATGAAAAGTGGTAACAGCTCAAGTGTCCCTCAACGGATGAATGGATAAACAAAATGTGGTATGTATCCATACAACGGAATATTACTCAACCATAAAAAGCATTTAAGTCCCGAAAGATAAATATCATATGACTTCACTCATGTGAGGACTTTAAGATACAAAACAGATGAACACATGGGAAGGGAAGCAAAAATAATATAAAAACACAGAAGGGGACAAAACATAAAAGACTCTTAAGTATAGAGAACAAACAGAGGGTTACTGGAGGGGTTGTCAGGGAGGGAATGGGCTCAATGGGTAAGGGGCATTAAGGAATCTACTCCTGAAATAATTGTTGCACTATATGCTAACTAACTTGGATGTAAATTAAAAAAATAAAATGCTATGAAAGACTCGAAGATTTTGTAAAAAAAAAAGAAAAAAAAAGCATTGAAGTTCTGATACATGCTACAACACGGATGAACCTTGAAAATATTATCCTAAGTGAAAGAAGACAATCACAAAAGGCCATATATTATATAATTCCATTTAAATGCAATGTCCAAAACAGGCAAATCCATAGAGACGGAGTAGATTAGCATTTGTCAGGGGTTGTGGAAAGAAAGGAACATGGAGCAAAGGTTTTCTTTTTGAGGTGATGAATATGTTCTGTCATTAGATAATCATGATGGTTGTACAACTTTGTGAATATATTTAATTGTGTATCTTTTAAAAAATCCCATTGCTGTCAGTGTTCAATAAACAGCTTATTAACTGGGGTAGGAGAGAAAGTCCGGATGTATAAAATAGAAATTTCTTCACATAGATTTATAAGAGGCTAACTAACTACCTCTGTTAGAATATAAAGCCCCTGAAGGTGGGGATGGCCTCTCATTTATTTCCCTTAACATCTAGCATAGTAGAGTACCTTAAGCTGGTATTCAATCAAGTTCAATAAATAAATTATTAAATACCCACATATTACATACCAGAGATCTAGAAGATTCCAAACAGATTGAAAAAACTCACTTTTTGGCCCCAAAATCCTGAATTGCCACTAACAAGGCATGTCTCTTAATATGACGTTTACACCATCCATTCATAGCATCCTTACCACCATATCACAATCCAGAGGACCCACTTCTAACTTCTGTGACATTTTTTAAATCCAATCCAAATTCTCTACCTTATATCTATCACCAAATGCCACTTATTGGTCTCTCAGTATGTTTTTCCACTCCTTTAACCACGTTCCTTAAGACAAAAATGCTCATATTTAGCCTCATCTGTTCTTCTCAAACACCCTAGAGTCAAAAAGAACCATCATTATCTTCATGTTGCAAATAAGAAAAGAATGCCATGTCTAAGGTCACCTGGTCTCTCAGGTTCAAAATTCATCTTTCTTCACATAAATCATGTATTTCCCAACTTTCTTCTCTTTGGATGAACAGGGAAATTTCTGATTAAGTTAAATTTTCAAAGAATAAGTACAAATAAAAAAAATAGAAGACCAAAGCAACAATTATAAAGTCCAGAATGATTGAAGACTCGAGGCATGAGAACAATAAAAAAAGGTGTGTTTAGAACAAGAAGAAATAAACAAAAGGCCCACTGCTTTGGGAAGATGTTGTAATAATCAAGAGATGACAAGGACAAATACAGACCCATTCAGTTTCTTCTTTGCTTTGGTAATCTTCATCAAGGACCATGATCTTCAAACTGGGAAGGGCAGAACTCTGATAAAAGGAAGCTAACATCTCAGGTAAGTGCAATGAAGAAAGGACAGTAACAGAATATGGAGCTAGTTCAAAAGAATTTGCATCCTGATATAAACAAATTACACTCCACAACACTGAAAAACTTTTAGATCTGACAAGATGCCAGAAGACCAGAAACGAAGAAAACTCTCAGTTTTCAAAAAAAGAGAAATACCGATCCAGAAAAACATCAGTGGGTAAACTTGCCATGTATCCCCTGAAAAAGTCTAGAATGTGTAGGTAAGTTTTTGAACACAATAAAAAGTAAAAAGCCACTATGGGCTCTTTATTAAGGCAGGCTATACAACATTTGCTTTTTGATAGGATCACTAAAATGGGAAAAACAGAGGATGATACATATACATAACTGATTCTAACAAGATGATCTGACAGAATCTTTAAATAATAGGCTAGTGAACAAAATGAGAAAATGTTGAACAGCAGAAGTTCAAAAATCTGTTCAACCCTACCAGGAGCGTGCATAGCCGATTGAACATCTGGTTGATTAATGTATCAACATCAACCCATTTGAAAGGAAGTCTCGAGTAAAAAATCGCAGAGTGGTATCTTTTCCCATGATCTAGACATCTTCTATTAATTTAATAAAGCACAGACCTGGTCTTCAGATGTGCAAGGGCCATGATGCTGAGTGACCCAAAAGACAAACAACCTGACAGAATCAGGCTCCAAAAGGTCAGAGTAGACTGAAATGATCCAAAATTCAAAATGAAAATTAACAGGGAGTCAAGACCAGCATTTAGATTTTGAAACTCAAATCTATGAAGGACTAAACTTCGGCTTATGTGGGGAAATACCTGGGTAACAAAAGCAACTAGGAAAAAAAACTATGTAAAATCTCAAGATGCATTCATTCATTAATAGATGCAGAAAACCACACTGGATTTCTATACTCCTTAAAAAAATTATCTTTTTCCATATGAATCACTCCCAGATTTTCATCCTAGAAATAGTTATAACAAGAATGTACAAATATCACTTAGTTAAAACTCTAGCTTTAGACCCAGAGTCATTCAAATGCATCTTAGCATTAGAAAACATTTCATTTGATAAGCCTAATTTATTGACATATCAATAAATCCTTGAAAGAAGGCTAGATATTAAATCCAAGTCCGTCTTTTAATAGAAGAGGAAATTTTTAAAAATTAAGTAACTTGGCTCCAAATAGCACAGCTGCTTAGCAAGGGTCAGGATCTCCAAATCTGTCTCCTTTTCCTACACCATGTGGGTTTTCAGCCCTCTGCTTCCTTTCTTAAAAGTTGTACTTTGCACTAAAGAGTTAGAAAACATACATACACAAAAACATCCATCAACACACTATTTTGCTAAGGACAAATTAGCTTAGCAAGAACAAATAATCACTGCACATTAGCCAGTGAAATATTTTGACATGGTGTGATCACTTACAAGTTTGATAACAAATATTTACTACAAAAAGGCACTCTAATATACAAATGGTTTTTATTCTTAACCATGAATGCGTGATTATTTATTAAACATTATCCCATATCCCACTTAACATTAGAAGAATAAAGTTAAAGTTATTACACGATGGAAAGGCTTTTAATGGACATGCCATTGTTTACTGTGCTCAAAATCCCATCCCCAACATAAAACACACCATTATGAAAATCACTGAAAGATTTTAGACCCTGAAATCTAAACAGCAAGCCAAAGGTTTTCTTCATGGAGGGCAGCATCTGTGCTGAGGCCCTCTTACTCCCTCCTCACTCCCCCAGAAACAATGCCCCTTCCATTGCCCAAAGGTACAAAGGTTGTCAGGCAGACAGACCAGTAGATCCCAGGTGGCCTGAAGTCCTTCCTCCTTTCCCCTCCTCCCCCTTCCCCACCCCCACCACTCCTCCTCTTCCGCCCCCGTGGTTTAAAGAAGACAAGTGGAGAATTGAGAATTGATAAAAGGGTAAGTTAGAAAGGCATGGCTGAGGACCACTACCATCTGCTAGGCCAGCTCCAGGAAGACCCACCCACTCCTAAATGAGACCTGGAAGCTTCTCCTTGCCCCAGGGCTCCTCTGGGACCCCTTTTGAAAGGAAGAAGGAACTTTACAGCTCAGATACCTCCTCCCCATTCTTATCCATTAGAGCCCCCAGCAAGCTCTTTGTTTCCAAGAGCTGGGGGGGGGGGGGGGGGGGAGGGACAGGCGGCCTTGGAGAAGGGGAGAGGTCACTCCCTTGCTCCCGTAGCTGCCAATCTCCAGGCCCTCCAGCAGAACACAAACACTCGCACAGGACTATACTCTCCGAGCCGGTTCCCTCTTTCCACACCACCTTAAAAACCCAGGGTCACACAGAGGCACTTCCTGAGATCTAATTACCTCTTTCAATACCCAAACCCTGCACAGGATGACTCCCTAGCTCCCTCCCTCTGGAAGGATACTAACGGGGTTCAATCCGGGACTCCCATCCTTTCTCCTCAATGCATACCCCAGGGTATACCCCTGAGCCCCACGCAAGGCGCATAAAAACATAGGGTCACTTCCTGGGCCCCAGGACTTTTCCCTGCTCACATCCACAGACCCGCCGTCACTCCTAGCCCCCAGAGCCCACCTCTAAACCCAAAGGACATACGCGCGCGCGCGCGCGCGCGCGCACACACACACACACACACAGTCACTTCTACAAACCACGTCCTCTGGGACACCCGTTACCTTTACCCACACGACCACTCCCCAGTGTCCTAAGAACCTCCAAAGCACATGGTCACTCCCCTGGCCCTCAGGCTCGGCACCCCCAGTCCTTCACCGTCTCTGTCTCTGTCTCTGTCTCTCTCTCACACACACACACACGCTCGCTGCCTCCCCTGTGCATTCACAACACAGACACGCGCTCCCGCGTGCACACCTACAGTCACACCAGGAACCCCGGCCGGCTTCCCCCGCCTCGCCGGGTCCCGTCCCCACCACCTCAGAGCACGCCGGGCCGGGCCGCTCTCTCCCAGACACTCGACACACATGGTCGCACTCACGGCCACTCCCCATGCCCAACGCCGGGCCCCGAGCCCGCGCCTCACGCTCGCGCCCTGCCCTCCGCCCTCGCTCACCCTCCGGCCACACTCTCCGGGAAGCCCGGGCCCGGGCCTTTCCCAGCGCGGCCGCCGGGACGGGGAGGGCAGCAGCAGCGGCGGCGAGGGAGGGAGGGAGGGAGGGGCCGCAGAGGCGGGCTCCGGCCGCTCCTACCTGAGCAGTTGATGCTCTTGCCTTTGCCGCCGGGACAGTCCCCGCCGCCGCCGCTGCCGCCACCCGGGGGCTGGTTGGACGCGCGGCTCCCGGGCAGAGAGAAGGCGAAGAGCAGAAGCACCGACGTGTAGCAGCAGAAGGCGAGCGGGGGCGCGGCAGGCAGCCGGAGCGGCGCCTCAGCGGCCGCGGCGCCCATGACTGGCGCCCCTGGACGGCGGGAAGCGCAGGGAGCCGCAGGCCCGGGGCATCCAGCCGCGCACCGGGAGCCCCGCCGCTGCCTCGGCGCCTCCTAGCAGCCGCGCCGCTGCGCCTGGGAGCAGCCCCTCAGCATCCCGGTCCCACCCGCAGCGCCCGCCAGGCCCCGGCCCGCCGCGCTCGGGACGGAGTCAGAGGGTCCGGGCGCGTGCGAGGGTCGCGGGCGCGCGAGGGTGCGCGCGAGGGTGCGAGCCCGCGTTGGGGAGACCGAGGCTGGGGGCGTGAACGGGCGCGCGCGCGGCGGGCGGGGGTCGCGGGACGGGGGCAGACCCAGCCCCTCACTCGCCGCTCGCCTTCCCTTTGTGTCCGCGGCCGTCGCCACCGCGTCACAAAGACCCCGGCCCGCCCGGTGAGGGGCGCGTGACAGAGCCGCGGGCGGGAGGGGTGGCTGCGACCCCGCCCCGCGCACACCCCCAGAGCTCGCGTCGGCAGCTCCGCCCCCGCCCGCGGCCGGCGCCGCCTCCGGGGGAGCTATTGTTCCTGCGGCGGGGCGGGAGCGCCGAGGGCGGGGGTCGTAGGCGCTCCTCCGCCCGGCCGCGGGGAGCTGGCGGGCGCGGGGATGCTCTGTAGGCATTAGCCTGACAGACATTTTTGCCGCCCTTTGCAAGTGGTTTTGAAGCATTTCCTTCGCTCAGCAGCCAGGCTGGGAAAGAAGGGCAGGTGGTCTATTATACATCTATTTTCTAGGTGAAGCAACTGAGCCACAGGGAGGTGAAGGTGACTAGTCCAAGGTCACAAACCAAGAAATGGCCAGGACGCGAATTGGAACCCAAGTTCCGACCCCCAACTCTGCAGTTCCTAGAGATAGGCTAAATTTCTAGGCTCCTCACCCCCACCCTTTCCCACAGACACCAACTGAATTTAAAAATCTGTTTTGCCCTCTCCCACCCATAATAGCCAACGTGGAGAGCAGATTTGCCATATGCAAGACCTGGACGAAGCCCTTTACGAGCAGAGCATTCTCTCCAATTCTTTTTTACAGCCCTACAAGGGAGTTTTCATTCTCATCCCCATTCCACAGATGAGGAAGTTGGGACTCAGAGAGGTAAGGTGATCTGACTCCCAATCCAGTGCTCTCCCTATCACATCATGATAGATGAGATTTAGCCTCAGGTAGTAAGATTATGGAGTGAATTGTTCGAAGGTCTCTGACTTTTTTCATAGACTATGCTGCTTCTCCCCTAAGAAGAAATTTCTTAGTCTCATTGAAAAACTGATAAATATGACTCAAAATTTTTAGCATGTGGGACAAGCCACCACAAGCAAAAACACATCAGGGGAAATGTTTTCAATGTGAATAAGAGACAATGTACTTAATAGAAAGAACATAAATCAAGAAGAAAAAGTTGACACAACAGAAAAATGAGAAGAGGAGCTGACTTGTCTTATTCACATAAAATACAGTAAATATATGAAAAGATATTTAAACCCACTAGTAATGAAAGGCAGATTAAAACCACAAGATTTTTTTCCTGAAGATGATTAACAATAGTTAAAAGAATTGACAAAACCTAGCACTATTAATTTATACATTTGGGGAGGACAATTAGACTATATATCAAAAACCTTTAAAATATGTGTACCCTTTAAACCTAGGAATTCTGTGTATTGGAATTTATCCAAAAGAAATAATTGTACATGGGGCATCTGGGTGGCTCAGTAGGTTAAGCACCCCACTCTTGATTTCCACTCAGGTCATGGTCTCATGGTTCATGACATCAAGCCCAAGTGGGGCTCTGCACTGACAGTGTGAACCCTGCTTGGAATTCTCTCTCTCCTCTCCCTCTGCCCCTCCCCCACTCGCACACACATGTTCTCTCTCTCAAAATAAACATTTTTTTAAAGAAATAATTGTACAGGGGCGCCTGGGTGGCGCAGTCGGTTAAGCGTCCGACTTCAGCCAGGTCACGATCTCGCGGTCCGTGAGTTCGAGCCCCGCGTCAGGCTCTGGGCTGATGGCTCGGAGCCTGGAGCCTGTTTCCGATTCTGTGTCTCCCTCTCTCTCTGCCCCTCCCCCGTTCATGCTCTGTCTCTCTCTGTCCCAAAAATAAATAAAAAACGTTGGGGAAAAAAAAAAAATTAAAAAAAAATAAAAAATAAAAAATAAAAAAATAAAAAAAAAGAAATAATTGTACAAGCACTCAAAAATGTGCATATGGATGTTCATCAGAGCTTTTTTATAATAGTAAATATAATCTAAATGTCCATCTGGAAAACAAAGTATCCTGCCTCTTTGTACACAGGAGTATTTTGCAGTTTTAACTATGATGATTAACTGACATCATAGTTTACTGACATGGAAAACAGCAGGCTACTGATGAGTATAATAAAATCCTATATTTCTAAAATATACATGTGTGTGTGCGCATATCCATAGGAAAGAAATCAAGAAGAATATACAGCTATATATTAACTGTGACTATTGGGCTTATGAGTGGCCCTTGTCTTTTATATTTTTCTGTTTGTCTGATTTTTTTTTCAGTGAAAATTTTTGTTATAATTTAAAACTCTCTTTTCTTTCAAATTGTATTTTCAACATACTTTTTATATAAATTCATATTGTTAACATTTTGTTAAGACTTGCCTCAAACCTCTGAACTGTTAGCAGTGGCATAGCAATTGTTACAATGAAAATTCAGCTTCTGGCTTCCAGTTCAGGTATGATCCCAGGTTCCTGACTGCTAAGCCACAGCTAGCTAAAGGCTCCTTCTCAGACCATTCCCTCAATAGCTTCTCTGCTAATCTTGACCTCTTCTATGCTTCTTTTTTGCCCTCTGTCTTGGCTCTTTCACCCCCTGTATTCTGCCTTTAATTTTCATTTGACTGCTAACCATAGCTCAGGCATAAAAACTAAGAGGAGACAACCCTTAAATAAAAAGCAAAAACACTGTGGCCATAAATCACAAATTAATTTACATCTGCACCTTCCTCCAAATTAGGTAGGAAAAATTAAGCATAGATTTCTCAAAAGTTGTCAAATTGAAAAGGACTCTACTTCAGAAATAGGATTTCTCTGACCTTAATTATCCAATCTCAGGAAAAAAAGATCTTAGTGGTCATCTAATACAACCGTCACGTGCTTTAGTACTGGTGACCCCAAAATGTCAGGTAGCAAAAGAGTATGGGACTCACTACATGAAAACCACCCAGATAGTTTTAAAAGAAAGTAGATTTCTGAACACCACTCCAGACATGCTGGGAGTCAGGGGGGGGGGGGGGGGGTTATTCAAGTATCCCTTATTTATATTAAAGTTCTCTAGAACCTCACATGCACTGCCAATTTGGAAACCCCTGATCTAACCTTGATCAGTTACGGCTCCATAACAAACAACCATAAAACCTTAGCAGTGTGCCACAATAAACATTCATTTCTCATAAATCTGGGGGTTGATTAATCTAGACTGGGCTTGGCTGAATGGCTCTGCTTCAAGCTGCAGGTCTAGCTGAACTTGACTCTGATCTTCTCCAATATTATTCTTTTGGGGGTCCCAGCTGAAGGAGCAGCAAGCAGCTACCCGGAGGAACTCTTATGGAGTTGGCAGTGGTGCAGCAGGAGAAGCCCAACTGTGCAAGCTTTTTTCACACCCCTGCTTACACTTGTCTGTTAAAATTCCACTGGCTCAGTCGAGTCTCCTAGCTGAACCCAAAGACAACAAGTAAGGAACTCTACTCTGTGGAGGTGAGTGAGAGGGAGTGAATATGGGGTGAATATTTTTGAAAAATAATCTATCAGAAATCCTGTACTTGAATGTCATTATTTATGCTCTGTCAGAATGTTTTCAGCTCCCAGTAACAGAAAAACCAACCCAAATTAACTTAAAAAAGGATTTATGGGCTCAAATTAAAAAAAAAAAAAAAAAGGCAAAAAGTAGTGCCCTCTCCTATGAGTTGGTTTTTGTCCTCAATAAGGCTTCACTCATGGAAAAATCTCATTCCCTCAAGAATTCTTTGTGAGCATCTGCTGTGTGCTAGGCACCACAGTAGCCTTGAGGGGTGAGAGATAATTCTGCCTCACTGTCTCAGGAGGAGGAGGGGAGGACATCTGAAAATTAGCAATTACAACTCAGTGTGATAAACACTAGATTGAAATGGAGCATGAGGGTGGGGGTAGGAGTAAATGGCAAATCCTACTCCACACTCCCAGCCTGGCCAAAATTCGGGCTTTTCTGGACCTCCCACTGCAGGGTCTAGCTGCATAATGAAGGCCTGATAAATGGTAATGAGACAATTTGGGACTGACAAATTGGCCCTAGTAGGAGAGAGTCACAGCACTTGAGCTCACTCCAGAAACACTGAAATGATTTATGGTACAGCACTGACACAAGCCTGGGGCTGACCTCTGGCCCTCTTCAGAAATTGGACTCCCCTTCCTAGAGAAAGCAACCCTTTTTAAAAAAAAAAAAAAAAGTAGGGGTGCCTGGGTGGCTCAGTCGGTTAAGCATCCGACTTCGGCTCAGGTCATGATCTTGCGGTTTGTAAGTGGTTTGTGAGTTCAAGCCCCGCGTCAGGCTCTGTGCTGACAGCTCAGAGCCTAGAGCCTGCTTCAGATTCTGTGTTTCCTTCTCTCTCTGCCCCTCCCCTGCTCATGCTCTGTCTCTCTCTGTCTCAAAAATAAATAGAATATTTAAAAAAAATTTTTTTTTAAGTAAAGAGTGAAATCATTCATTCATTCATTAAGTCTGTACTGAAGACCTATTTCTCATTCCTGAAAATACAATGGTGAGCACAACAGACCTGGTCCCTGTCTTAATGAAGTTTACAGTCAAATATTAAACAATTATGCAAATAAAAGTGAAATTGCGGAGCACCTGGGTGACTCAATCAGTTAAGCATCCGACTTTCAATTTCAGCTCAGGTTGTGATCTCGCTCTTGGTGAGATCAAGCCTGGCATCAAGCTCTGTGCTGACAGAGCCGATGGAACTGGCTTGGGATTCTCTCTCTCTCTCTCTCTCTGCCCCTACCCTGCTCGCTCTCTCTCTTTCTATCTCTCATGATAAATAAAAAAAAAAAAACATTTTTTTTAACGTTTTTTTATTATTTTTGAGACAGAGAGAGACAGAGCATGAACGGGGGAGGGTCACAGAGAGAGGGAGACACAGAATCTGAAACAGGCTCCAGGCTCCGAGCTGTCAGCACAGAGCCCAACACGGGGCTCGAACCCACGGACCGTGAGATCATGACCTGAGCCGAAGTCGGACGCCCAACCGACTAAGCCACCCAGGCGCCCCCAAAAAAAAAACATTTTTAAGTGAAATTGCAACAATGTTGATAAATACTATGAAGGGGAAGTTCAGAGGTTTACAAAAAGGGTGAGTAAAGTTAACCAAGTGAAGAGGGAATGTTCCAGGCAGAGGGAACATCATGAACAAATGCCTGTGAGTAAAAAGGGTCTGAATGTCAGCCAGTGTAGTAAAGACAGCAAGGTCAGCTTGTTTTAAACCTCATTCATTGATTCAACAAATATTTACTGAGTATCTACTATGATGTAGGCACTGTTCTAGATGCCAAGAAATAGCAGTGAACAAAACAAAGTCCCTGCTTCTTATAAAACGTCTAGTCTAGTGAGGAGACCTCATAACAATAATACCAGTGGGAGAGAATAATTGTTGGATCAGGCCATAACAATAGCAACTATAATTCGCGGAAGACCTACTACATCCCAGGTACTGCCAGCCACTTTGTATTTGTTGTCACTAATCTTCCCACCCACTGTTGGTAGGTATTATTTCCATTTTAAAAATGAGGAAATTGAGGTTTATGAGGGTAAGTGACTACTCAAACTACAAAACTAGGAAGTTGGAGTCACCTGACTCTGGTTCCAGAGCCCCGCCACATCACTAAGGTGAGCGAGCTGGTGGAGAAGCATCATCATCTAATACAAAATGGAGCAAAGATTGTCACCACTGAGACTGCAGCCACCAAGGAGTGTGCACAAACAGTCCTGAGCCCCCTGCCAGCATGTCAGGAGACTTTCGTTGGGGCTTCTTGTGATCATGCAGGGATTACAGTAATGTGATTACACTGCTTGTAATTACAACTCCAGTTGAAAGCACTATGATTGTTACCCACATCCCCTTAATGGTCCTCAATTACATAGATGGGCAGAAGCCAAGGAGGCAAGGGTTACAGATATCTGAACAAAAAAGTGCTATGGGAATCCAGAGAAGTAGCCTCACTCCGCCTGGAGAACAGGCTTCACCACTATAATTCTGTCAATTTGAAAGGCTTCTCACCCAAACAGTCTCTGTGAGTGGGTAGGGAGACGGAGGCGGCATCTCTGGGTTTCTCCTGCAGGTCTTCTTGTCGTTCAGTTGTGCAGTATTGCCCTGAATACAGAATTAAGATTTTTCCTCATCTTTCAGCAAATGGAAATTTTCAGCTGCAATTCAGAAATTTCTCCCAGGGTTTAACTCATAAAGGATTGTACCAAAGAAATAGCTTCTCTGACAATCACACATAAATGGTAGTAAGAGGTATAGCATCGTAATTAAGACTGTAAGCTCTGGAACCAAACCATCTAGTTTTGCATCTTAACTCTGCCACTTGCTACCTCTATGACCTTGGGCAAGTTATTGAACTTCTCTATGCCTCAGTTGCATAATCTGTAGCGTGGAAATCAAACTTCTATCTGCCTCACAGTGTTGTTTTAAGAAGAAAATGGGTTTGTATGGGCAAAATGCTTAGATTCATGCTTAGTACATTGTAAGTACTCAATAAATAATTGGCTAGGAGTAGTCGTGGCAAAGTAAGCACATAATAAGTGATAGTTCTTATTAGTGGCAGTAGCCGTTAACTGCATTTATATACTAGGCTAAGAGCTTCATGTGTATTATCTAATATAATGTTTCCAAAAACCTAATGGGGAAGGTGATATTATTATCCTCATTCTGTAGATGAGAAAACTGAGATTTGGAGAGGTTAAATCATTTGCCTGAGGTTACACAGTGAGCGGTCAGCAGGACTGATGCTGAAATCAAGGTCTGTCTGACTCGAAAGCCTATGGTCTAAAAAAAAAAACTCAAAAGAGATAAAGTCAGCAGTCAAAACAGTTCATATGAGCTGGCTGGTTGCCGGAGAGACCTGCAGGAGGGTAGCCTCCTGACTGGCGGAGGCAGCCAAACAAGGAGGAGGAAAGTGGTGACAAATAGCCAGGTGGGTCAAAGGGAAGGACACGAGGTTACAGCCAAGAGTCTGGGAACTTGAGAATGGCATCCACTGAGCTAAGAATCATGAAAAAGAGAGAAAGCAAGGAGCTAACTACGTGGAGGAATTAAAGTGAGCCCAGTGGAGTTAAATAACTACATTTTGCCACTATGTGTATTTAAGTATGTCAGCTTGCCTCTGTATGTATACATATGTATGGAACATATGTCATTTGCCTGTGTGTGTACATATGTAATGAGTATATCAGCTTGCCTCTGTACATATGCAAAAGTGCCAAGCATATGCCATTTTACTCTCTGTGTACATATGTAGGGAATGAGTATATATCAGGTTGCCTCTCTGAGAGGGTGTATGTATGCAAATCTAAGTGTAACAGCTGGGCTCTGTGTTTGTACATGCACATGTACATGTGTGTATCCATGCACACATCACCATATATAGCAAATCATCAGTACATGTGAGCTTAAATTGAGTCAGCCGTTTTTTAATTCTCCTCCTTTGGTTCTAAGTTGAAAATTATTTCCTACAGTCTGATGGCCTTAGGACTCAACATCAGGGTCAATACAGTTAGACTCGGCACTTAGTCTGGGTTCCTAATTAAGGAAGTTATAAAGGTGAAACAAACACTGCATGCTGGAGCTGTTTCTCTCAACAGAGAACAATCATAATAAGACTCAGGGCAGCTCTGGTAGTGGTGGTTTCAACAACAGTGGGAGCAGGGGTCACGGTAGGGTATGGAGAGTGGTGACAGTAGTGCCATTCATCCGACATCCATCCAACAGTGTTTGTTATGTGCCAGTGTTAGGCACTGAAGATGCACAAGTGAACAAGATAGACACAGTCCCTGTCCTAGAGTCCAATAGGGAGTCAGACTTTAAACAATCCATTACAATTGTGAAGGGTTTTGCAAAGTATGTGTGAAAGCATCAGACAGGGACCCCTTACATACCAGGGGCTAAGAGTATCAAGGAAAACTTCTCCAGAGAAGTGACATTTAAGCTAAGGCTGGAAGACTGATGAAGAGTTAGAAGGAGGTAGAAAGAGAACAGTATTCCATGAAGAAAGTTTGACATAAAAAAATGAAAGAATATGGCAAGGTTAAAAACAGAGAAGACAGCTGTGGCCAAAGTTTCAGAAAGTGAGGAGGTGAATGACATAAAGAATGAAGTTGAAAAAAAAAAAAAAGAATGAAGTTGGAGACTTCAGGAAGCACAGGCCAGATCACACAGGGCCTTTTAAACCAGGATAAGGATTCAAACTCCATCCTAAGATGATAAACAGGAAATAGCCTGCTCAGATTTGTTTTTAAAAGATTACTTGGTTAAAGGCATGAACTGTAAAGTATGTTAATTATATCTCAGTGATGCTGTTGAAAAAATCACTTGGGCTGCAGTGTACAGAGTGGATTGGAAAGGCACAGTGTACCCAAGAAAACCATGGGAGAGCTATTGCAGTGGTAAGTGATGATGGTAGCTTGGACTAGAGAAGATGTGGACAAGTAAATGAATTAGATTAAGGGAGGGGGGAATCAACAGAATCTGGTGACTAACTAGATATATAGGGGCTGATGGAGAGAAAGTGTCAAGCCAGGGTTAGCCCTACCTTCAGTGGCATTCACTAAAATAGCCATTTTCAGAGATGAAGCAGGTTTGGAGAGAGGATGATGAGTTCAGCTGTAGGCACACTGAGTCTGAGGGGCCAGTGAGGTATCTGTATCAAGTCATCAGTAGCAGTTGGATTTATAAGTCTGGTGTTCTTAAGAGATTTACACTGGGCATAGAGTGTGGGAGTCATCAAAGGATCAATTAATTGAAGTCATGGAAATGGATGTGATGACTTGAAAGTGTAGGAGATTCTACAAAATGAGAAGAGGGCCTAGGCTGAAGCCCTGAGGAACTCCAATGGAGGGGACTAGGAAAGAATTGCCAGAAAATTAGGAGGAAAATGAGGAAAGAACAATGTCATAGTGACCAAAAGGTATTTCAAGAAGCAGGACGTGGTCAACTAGTCAAATGTTGCTGAAAGATCAAGCAGACGAGTCCTGAATAGTGTCCAATGGCTATATCCACTTGAAGTCATCAGTGATTTTAGCAAAAGCCATCAGTAAAGTGGTAGGGGCAGAATCCAGATTAGAGCATGTTAAGACATGAGTAATAAGTGGAAAAGAACGTAATAAGTGGAGAAGAACGTTTAAACAGCTTGGCTGTGAAGAGAAGGTGACTGTAGGTAGAAGAGGGACTTTTTAAGAGATGAGACTGTACAGTATTTAAATAATGATGATAAAGATCCAGTGGGGTGGGGGGAGTTGAGTATACAAACAGGATGAAGGATAACCAGTAGTGGGATAAGGATAATTTCAAGATACTTGAGAAGACAGGAAGGGGTGGAATTCAAAGCACAGATGGAGGGATTGACTTGAGAGAAGACACTTTCTTTGTAACAAGAGGGAAGATAGAATGGAGGCTGACTCATGTGGGTATTACACATATGGTATTGAGATATCGAAGAAATTCCTGGATCCTGGCTTTGATGTTCTCTGACAAGAAAGGGAAATAGGGGTGGAGTGGGCATGGTGGGTGGGGGAAGTGGCTGGATCAAAAGGCAAGTGAAGGCAGCTTTGGCCCCACTGTAATCCCATAAACTCCCTCCTTAGCCTTTCTACCCCAGTCTTCATCAACCATCATTGATGTGGACAATCTCATTCTCCCTATCTTTTATGCAAAGTTCCTTTTTTTAAAAAAACTGACCTAAAACATGCAATGTATGTACTAGACACCACTTCAAATCAGGTACCTAGCCCTCTCTCTTAGCCAGATTACTGCTTTACTACAGAGAAACATGGGGTCAGATTTGAGAAGAGTGGTCATTGATGTTAAGGGGAAAGAAAACATGATTTTCCCAGCACAGCTCAGGAGAGATCCACAGCACCAGAGGCACAGACCAGAAAGGTACCCAGAAGCAGGAGTGCTTAGGAAAAGGAAGTTAGGAGCCTTTTATCTCAGGTGTGCACTTATTAACATGGGTGGGGGGAGAGGAAAAACCTACCCCTCTTCCTACTCACCTCCAGCAGAGGAGTTCTAAGGGAGATAGCTTCTTTTTCTTTTTTTTAACGATTATTCATTTTTGAGGACAGAGCACAAGCAGGGGAGAGGCAGAGAGAGAGACAGAGGCAGAGACACTGAATCTGAAGCGGGTTCCAGGCTCCAAGCTGTCAGCACAGAGCCCAATGTAGGGCTTGAACTCATGAACCATGAGATCATGACCTAAGCCAAGGTCAGACACTTAACCAACTGAGCCACCCAGGCGCCCTTAAGGGAGACAGCTTCTTAAGAAGGGGCAAAGGGGACCCTTTGCTTTCTGAACTAAATTCAGATTTTTCTCAGATCTGGCATACCTTCTTTCCATATGAATGCTAGCAAATAGTCAAGACTAATTTAATAATGATTTTGTAATCCCCATGAAATAACATCAGAGTGATGATCATTGATGGATGCTAAAACCATTGGGTGGAAGTTTGTTGGGGACAGAATATTCAGAGTCTTAAAGTATCACCCCACAGATAACTTATTACATATGAGTGAAAAACACAACTTTATAATGAAGAGAATTAGCAGACAGTGCCTTCACCAGGTGATCAAATTTAGCCTCACCAATGTGACTCCCCACGTTATGTAATGAGAATATAACATAATAGGGGCGCCTGGGTGGCTCAGTCGGTTGAGCGTCTGACTTTGGCTCAGGTCATGATCTCACAGTCTGTGAGTTCGAGCCCCACATCGGGCTCTGTGCTGACGGCTCAGAGCCTGGAGCCTGTTTCGGATTCTGTGTCTCCCTCTCTCTCTGCCCCTTCCCCGCTCATGCTCTGTCTCTCTCTGTCTCAAAAATAAATAAAAAACATTAAGAAAAAAAATTTTTTTTAAAGAATGTAACATAATATACATGCTAGTCTTGCCAAAGAGGTTTAACCTGAATCAAATCTAATCATGAGGAAGAAATCAAATAAATCCAGCATGTGGGGCACATTGACAAGGCCTGGACTTTAAATGTAATGTCATGAAAAACAAAAAAGGAGAGAAGAGAGGTTTGTTCTACATTAAAATAGACTAAAAAGACAAAACCAACCAAATGCAATAAGCCTTGATTGAATCTGAGAAAATCAATAGCAATAAAAGACATTCTTAAGGCAACTTGAGAAATTTGAATGTAGATTACACATAGATGATATTATTGAGTTAATATCAGTTTTCTTAGGTGTGATAATGGGATCATGGTAATGTAGGAACATGTTCTTAGTGCATGCATGCTGAAGAATTTAGGGGCAAAGTGTCATAATATCTGCAGCTTTCAAGTGCTTGAGAGAGAGAAAAGCCATTAACAATTGGTAAATCTAGGTGGAGGGTAAAAAAAAAAAAAGATTTTAAAATACTCAATGCAGTCTATTTCTTCATCAAACATTTTTTTTTTTGCCATGACCTTGGGTAGCTTTATGCTTATAAGCATAAACTGTGCTTCTTAATGTGCTAAATTAAATTAGACTGAAATCTTTAAAAGCATCATAGCAAGAAAATTGCTCTGCAAAGCTTTTTAGACATAAAAGAACTTCTAATTTGTGTAGGAGTATAAGTGAAGATATGGTAAAGTGGGAGAGAGAGCCACAAAATAATAAAAAGAACACTTTCCTAGGAGTCAGAAGACCTTTGAGTCCAGCACTTAACCACAGGAGATGTTAGATTCTCTGTCAGCAAAGTGGGGCTAATGGTATTGCCTTCATCATCTTGCTGTAGGTACAGGAGAAACAGAATGTGAAAAGGCTTTATCAACTGGAAAGGAGTATACAAGTGAAGTGATTTTTATTATCATGCCATGCTGATGTCCTATTAGCAGTGGTTCCAGAACTGTATTATACCTAACAAGCAACTGGAAAGCTTGTTAAAAGTGTAGATCTACAGGGGCACCTGAGTGGCTCAGTCAGGTAAGTGTCCGACTCTTGATCTGGGCTCAGGCCATGATCTCACCTTATGGTTCATGGGTTTGAGCCCTGAGCTGGGCTCTGGGCTAACAGCACGGAGCCTGCTTGGGATTTTGTCTCTCCCTCTCTCTGAGCCCCCCCTTCTTAAATAAGTGAATAAACTTAAAAAAAAAAAAAGTATAGGGGCATCTGGGTGGCTCAGTTGAGCGGCCGACTTCAGCTCGGGTTATGATCTCACAGTTTGTGAGTTTGAGCCCCGTGTCAGGCTCTGTGCTGACAGTTTAGAGCCTGGAGCCTATTTGGGATTCTGGGTCTCCCTCTCTCTGCCTCTCCCCTGCTTGCGCTCTCTCTCTCAAAAATAAATAAACATTTAAAAAATTTATTAAAAAAAAAAAAAAAGTGTGGATTTCCAGTCCGGCCTTCAGGGATTCTGATTCAGGAGGTCTGGGTTGGGCCCAGAATTTGCTTTGTGAAAGCACCCTCACTTTCTCTGGTGAGAGGGATCTGAAAACCACACTTCACTGCCATGGAGGTTACCGTGATCTAAAATCCTTGGACTCAATGTTTGGTTCGTGGATCAGCAACATCACCAGCACCTTGGGAGCTTGTTAGGAATGCAAAATCTGGCTCCACCCCAGATTTACTGGACCAGAATCTGCAATTTCAACAAGATGCTCAGGTGACTCCCATGCACACTGTTTGAGAAACACTAATCTACATGGCAAAACTGATCAGTGACCTCTCTTCTTCGTCTTAGTCCTGATTCTCCGCTTGTTGTCAGACAGAATCGAGCTACTAGCTTTGCTGTTGCTGACACCCTTAACCTCATTTAGCTCTTCTTGCAGCTTCTCTTTGTTTCTGGGGCCTCAGTGGTGGAAGATATTCGATAAACATAACCAAAGTTGCTTATCTTCTCACATGCTGTAAACGGACAATCAAAGCAAACTGAGTTGGTATCTAAATCTAGTTAAGCTATTTACCAGGTATGTGATTTTTTTTTTCTTATAGTGACATAAAATTTACCATTTTAACAATTTTTAAGCATACAGTTCAGATATGTGATACTGAACAAGTCACTTAACCTCTCTAATCTTCCATTTCATTATCTTTAAAATATAGGTGATATTACCTACTCCTGCAGAGTATTTTAAGCATTAAATGAGATTTAAAAAAAGAATTAAATGATACACATACATGCCTAGAACCCACAGAAGATGTTCAATAAATGCTAACTCCCTTCCTTTCATTCTAAGTAGATTTCAGACAGCGCTGATTTTACAACAGATGTCATCTACTGAAACCAACTGATAAGAATTTCAAAGCATATATAAAAATGTACATATTATTGCCTTAGAACAGGGCAATTTGTAAAATAAAACTATTCTATAATCTATAGCATTGGCCAGTTTGAAATAGCTAAAGGAAAGAGTACCCAATTGCATTTTGTTGGGAAAATTACATTTTGGGAAGCAGCAACCCTTTTGTGCCCATTATATAGAAGTTCTTGCACTGACTGTACTTAGATTGCTTTAGAAACAATTCAAGTACAGTCATTATCCTAACATCAATAACTTTTACAAGTGGAGCTTTCAACCTTGGGGCTGATCCACTTGGATGCAGTATTTGAATTCCATTTATGTGCACATAATCTTTTAAAGAGATGCTAAATTGAAAACTTGGGTTACATGCAGTAAATTGAAAAGATTAGTTTACCTTGAGAATGAGACTAATTAGAACAGGGGAAGGGAATTTAGAGATTCTCTCCCCCAACAGCCTTATTTTACAAATAAGGAAATTAATATCAAGAAAGACCTAGTAACTTGCCCTCACTCACATGATGAGTTATTAGCAAACCTGGGACCAGAGCCCAGGTTCCAGGAGTGTGTCCTGGTGTCACTTGACTTTGAAGAATGGGTGACACTTCAGCAGCATAGGTGATGGGAAGGGGTTATGGAGAGGCCGACAGCACTCCTGGTAGAAGGATCAATGGAAGTAATTTCACAGAGCCAGGCTCTGAAATGGAGAGACTGATGAATGTACTCAGGAAGTGTCAGAGTGGGGAGGCTGGAAGGAGAGATTAAGATGAAGTTTTGTGACGTTAGAAGAAAGTCCCGGATTCTCTTGTAACACAGAATATCAGAAGAGACTTTTATGGACTCTTTTTTATAGTTTATATGGCTCTTCCATATTTGTAGTCTCATTATAGCAATCTTGGGAAATAGATATTATACAGATGATGGTCTAATATTCAGAAGGTCATGTTCTTTGCAAAACTAAGATTTGAACTAGGGCTCTGAATAGCAAGGCGGTGTATTATGATCCTTTTTTTGTCTGTTTGCTTGTCTTTGTTTTTTGTTTTTAAGTAATCTCTGCACTCAATATGGGACTCAAACTCACAACCCTGAGATCAAGAGTCGCATGCCTTACTGACTAAGCCAGCCAGGTGCCCCATGTGTATTATGATTCTTAAAAGCATAAGCTCCAGAGCCAGGCCACTTGGGTTTAAATCTGTCTGGCCCCATTTAGAAGCCATATAAACTTGAGAGAAAAAAATGGCTAAAACTTAGTGTTTATTATGTGCCAGGCTCTGTTCTAAATGCATAGAACTAAATACATATTACTCATTTAATCCAACATCCCTATTATCTATTATCATTACTACTTTAAAAGCTCTCCTCCAGGAGAAAGAGGAGTGAAAGAAGTAAGGAAGGAGTGCCTCAGTAGAAGATGAAAAACAGGGAAGCATTTCCTCTTAGATTCTCTGTTCTTTATTATATGGTCTCAAGTCTGGTATTCCACTGGTTCCCTTCCCACTTGTGATACTGTGGTAGATTAAATTATTGTTCAAAATATTCACCTCTTCACTTCACCTTCTTAGGAGGACTCTACTTCCCTCTGCTTGACTTTGCGCCCAGCCATATGACTTGCTCTGGCCAAGGAAATATTAGCAGATTTAACACCAAAATTTGAAATAAAAATGCTTCTACAGTTGGGCTTGTCCTCTTGTACTTCTGCTATCACACTGAGAAGAGCTTCCCCTGAATAGCTTCTGCCCTGCTACTCCCTAGACTTCTCAGTGGTTAAGTGTGAAGTAACCACCCTCCAATCCTACAAAAGATCTAATACTAGCCCATCCAAAGACACTCTTCGAGATTCAAGTATAAGAGGGGCGCCTGGGTGGCTCAGTTGGTTGAATATCCGACTTCAGTTCAGGTCATGATCTTGGGGTTCATGGGTTCGAGCCTCACCTCAGGCTCTGTACTGACAGCTCAGAGCCTGGAGCCTGCTTCAGATTCTGTGTCTCCCTTTCTCTCTGCCCATCCCCTGCTCATGCTGTCTCTCTCAAAAATAAATAAATGTTAAAAAAAATTAAGAGTGCCTGGGTAGCTTGGTGACTCTTGATTTCAGTTCAGGACATGCTCTCACGATTCGTGAGTTCGAACCCCATGTCATTGGTGTTCTCTCTCTCCCTCTCTCCCCCTTTTCCACACGAGTGCTTGTGCTTTCTTTCTCTTTCTCAAAATAAAGAAACTTAAACAAACAAACAAACAAAATACTCAAGGATAAGAATCTAGATCCATATGTATTTCACCAGCAGAGCAACAACCACTGAATTTCCTTCTTGGTTACTCTGGAAGCTGAACCAGAAGAATGGGACAAAACCTGACACCTTCTACTTCTACTGACTTCTGCTACTTACAGTACTTTCTCTATTAACAAGCATTCTTTTTATCAAAAGTAACCTATCTCTTAAGTAACAGGGTTTGGAATCTCCCCCCCCACCTCAATAAACCCACAAAAAGAAAACTCAGAACAGAACCCAATTAAATCTCTTGGCACTCACCAGGAGAAGGAAGCCCATATTTATGGATGGAGAACCTCCCGCCCTGAGCCCTTTACTAAAGGTACAGGTTAATCTTACACACACATGCGCGTGCGCACACACACACACACACACACACACACACACAGTGGCAGTGCTGTCAAGGCATCTTGCAAGCAGAACTAGAGCTTCTGATCCTCTCATTCAGAAGTAGTGGATCACCATTCTGTCCATTCCAATGAGTGGCAACAGTGAGGGAACCCTCACACAGAATCTGGGTATCTGGATAATGTAGGAATATAAGTTTTCCACCTAATGATGATAAACTGCACTGTTGGGGTAACAGTCAGCTTGCAATCCTGACAGTTACAGTGGGTTATGGAGGTTCAATAGGTATGTTCTTTAAAAAATTTACTTAAATCACCCTTCTATAAATTGAACCTCATTCTAAATGCACCAAAGGGCTGTTTTAGGAAATGTCATGTTGAAATTTTTCACAAAGAAAATAATCTCACTCTTGTAACTTTATGTAAGTTTTCTACACTGGGTGTTCCTGAACCATAGTGCACCTGGGTACTTCCCCTATAAAGGAGTTTCTCTACAGGAGGGCATCCATTCCACAATGACAACAATAATGTTAAAATGCTTTACATCACTCTTTATTTCAAAAGTGCTTTACTAACATAGACTAATCTTCACAACATTTAAGGGAGGTAGATAAGTATTACACCACTTTCACAGATGGAGAAACGGAGGCAAAGATTAGTAAATTGTGTTGAAGGGCATAATATATGGCACGATTAGGAAAATAATTTGTTGCAGTCACGGATCACTGGTGATCTTGCCCCATGACTTCTGAGTCCCACCAACACAAAAGTAGCAGATGCAGCATGGAAGCAGGTTGTCCTCAGTTTGGCTAGTCTAAGGCTACGCTTCTCCTTGTTGACACCAGATGTTGAATGTGCTGCCCTTTGGCCAGTATTTCCCTCACACACATTCTCACATGACTCCACCTCTAAAACAGGGGAGAGTAGGAGCTATGGTGGGTACAGGAGGAGGGGCTGGAGGAACAGGGCTGGGAAGGTGGAAGACAGAAAACACGAACTGGTATCAAGCAAGGGCGAGGAAGAACAGGAGGAGCCATGGGAGGCAGCCCAACGAAGAAAGCCAGAGCAGAAAAGAAGTGTCACTCCATGTGAAAAGCTCAGACATCCAGAAATGCTATTAAAAGGGTAATTCTTCACAATGACATTACAGAGCCATTCCTCGTGGCTTTGCCAAATATAATTATCAGGTCCTTCTGACATTCCCAGGAGGCAGAGCCATTCCTCTCCCCTGGTCCAAACCAAGTGCTGATGTAATTGACCTGACACTGCAGAGGCTGTTGACAACTCAAATGCACTCTCCCACCATGCTGCCTCTTCTTCTAGTCTCTTTCTTCCAACAACAACAACTACAAAACAACAACAACAAAGTCAATGCCTTTCAAGATTCTCTCTGCAAAATTCCTAAAACGTTCCCTAAAACTTTGATGAGTAGGGTAGAATTCCATGTTTGACTTTTATAAAGGGGCTGTAATAGGCATACATGGGCATGAACAGCCCCTCTCGGCCAATGCCCCTTTATACAACGTGGGACACTAAAGAAAGGACCTTTTCTGATCTTTCTAGGGCAAAGCCATTGTAAGTGATGGTGACATGCACCACCACCTGCATTGGAGGTACTGGTGGCTGAGGCAGCACCAAATGAGGGGGCTGACGAAGACCCCGGGCTAAAGTGTCACCGGAGGGACAGGTGGAAGAAGAAGTCAGAGCAAAGAGAGGCCAGCCACGGCAGAGATGGGTAGAGGTGCTCCCTCCCATCCCATGTTCGAGGCTGCATGGAGGCAACAATGTTAGTTCATCTCTCGGCACCTCCTAGGTTGGGTCAGAGCCAGAAATGCATCCTTTCTTCATTTCAATCGGCAGCATGGTTCTTTCTGGCACATAGCTTTAACACCTCACCCCTCCTCTCCAACAAGAGCAATCAACTGCCAAGCCTGACTGATTCCACCTCTGCAGTGCCCTTCACATTGGTCTCCCTGTCTGATGACAGCCTCCTCTAGATCCTATCATCTCATCCTGACCAGGGCAAGACCCTCCTACCTCATCTCCTGCACTCCAGTCTTCCCTAAACTCAGTTGCACCTTCTCATCTTCCTCCTGGAGCACAGCGTTCATGCTGCTGCCCAATTTGGAAATTCACCATGTTCTCACTGCCTCCCAGTTATGTGTCTCATCATCTTGAATCTTCAACAGATTCCATCTGTTGCATCTAGCAAAGGTTCTCTTCTTTCTGAACCTCCACCTGTCCAAATGCCAACTCTAAAGACTCAGCTCAGATACCACCTCTCCCAAGAGGTCTTCCTTCCCGGAGGAGGTGGCATTTCCTCTGAGCTACAAATGCACTTGAAGACATGCACTAATGGAGTACATGACAACTGCGTGTAAGTCTTACCTCCCCGACTGGGTGTGTCCACGATTTGGCAGGGTGGGGGATGGTGAACTGTCTTAAAATTTGTCTACTCCCTACAGCACCTACCAAGAATTGGTTATTGCATATCCACCTCAGTAAGGAACTGCTCAATGGTGAAATGAACATACACCTGCCCATGAATGAAGACACCAAAGTACACTGCAGGTGTGATCTGACTCTCAGGATAAAACAAATCCATGATATAACTTTGAGGGATGGGATAGGGGCAGGCAGGTGGGACTATCTGTTTTGGAGTCAAGAGACCTAGGACTGAAGTTCTGCTTTGCCATCTACCAGCCACTGGTCTGGTACCAGATGATTCTTCTCTGAGCATCATTTCCTGACTTCTGCATGACCTCACAGGATTAAGGATCAAATGAGACTAACTGTGAACTCCACACCACTGGTTCTCAATCCCAGTGATGTATCATAACCTCCAATAAACCTTCTGAAAAATGTAGAGGACAAGGCCCCAACCCAAGTCAACTGAACCAGAATACTCTGGGATTGGGACCAGGTGGGACTAATTATTTATAAAATACTATTTTTATGCATAGCCAAGGTTGAAAACTACCGTTATAAACTCATAAATACCATTAACAGTAGAGCACGGTTTAATTATCCTTTTAGGCTTCGGTTTAATTATCCTTTATTTGGTTAGGAATTCATTCTGTTTTTATAATTTCATTATGTGTGTGAGCATGTTTTGTGTTGTTCTGCATTGCTGTTTGTGTGCTTCAGTGATAAATTCTGAGAGAGGATAATGTCCAGCACACTGCTATACACAAAGTGTACCTAACCCAATTTGGGAGAGTCTGGGGAGGATGATAAGTAAAAACTTCACAAAGTCCTCTAAAAAACCTTGCTACGCCGAAGTGTGGGGACCAGACAAGCAGAACTGGCAAAACTGGGGAGCTTGTAAGAAATGCAAAATCTCAGGCCCCACTCCAGAAGCTGCATATTAACAAGATTTCCAGATGGATCAGTAGGTGAAACAAAGGGAAACTTCACTCTGTTCACATCTGTGTTGAGGGCCTGCCATTCCCTGCCCTAATCCTGAGCGGGTAGGAGGGCATGGAGAATGTCAAGTTCTGTCTTCCATAAACCATTTAAGCTTGGGACGTTACCTAGATGTGTCTTCTCTAAAGGGTCCATTTTGTAAACATGAAATTAAGAATACAAATCCTTACAAAAGGATCCTTTCTTTCAAATCTAGTCTTTATAGCTTTCCTTCAAATAACCAGTGCTTCTAAGATATTTAAAATAAGATCAGAGTATAAATTGATATCCATTTAAGTTTTATGTAGTGCGTAAATTAAATAACAAGTATATGTTTATCTTACTCAACTTACAGTCCCCAGGACCCAAATTCAAAACTTAGGAAGGCGGGAAGCTGAGCCAAAGCAGTAATCAATTGTTCCCTGATGACCCATACCTTCTGGACAATTCGGATGTTAGCAGTACCCATTCAAGACTATGCAGACCACACCACAGTCAAGGAGTTGCAGAAGATTCTAAACATTATCTAAACCAATGCCTTACTTTATTACAGGCACTGATTAAAAGGAGGTACCCCAGGTCACACAGCACTTTGAGGCAGAGCCAAGATCAGAATTCAGGCCGTGGCTTCTCACCCTACACCCCCCTACATAGCCTCTGCCACACATACTTTTCTTTCCCCAGCACGTGGCCTTGAAATTTCATGCTCAGAAATTGCTGACCTGCCTTGACACGTGTTACTTTTCTTGTTCCAGCTACTGCTGTGCCCAACATCCCAGAACTGGTTTTAACACTAGGCTACAGGAGAAGCTATCTCACAACTAAATCAAAATATCCATTTACCAATCCATAGTTCCAAATATGCTGGTAACGGGTTCTTAAAAAGCCAATGCTAACCGTGTGATGCAAACTCCACAGCATTACTAATAGCTAGCACCATGAGCATGGTGAGGGAAGGGCCTTTCCCTAGGTGGCCGATGATTAAAAACAGGGCACCCATTAACTCAGTAGCACAAAGTTGGGAGGAAACTACAGAGGGAAAGCAAAAATGAGCACAGTGGGGTTGGCAGCACCTTTAAAAAACATACACAGTGTGACTATAAAATTGCAAGTCTTATCTTTTAATAAAACAAACATGATAGGTTATAGAAATCTAAATGAACATTTGTCCCTCAAAGCAGTTACATCCTTAGTTCCAACAGAGCTACTGCTTTTGGAGCCATTATTTGGAACCCCTCTTTGGGGAAAGGCCTTCAAAGGCAGTGCATGAGCCACATGAGAAAATATCCTTCCAAATGTTGGGTGTTTAAAATCAGAAAAGCCACTCAAAGAATGACACTGGGGGTGGGGGGAAGGAAAAAGGCTCTCATGGAGGTTTCCCTAAAGACCTCCAGCGAGTTCTGAGCAATAGCATCACCCCTGGAGAAACATGTGGCCTCCAGGGACTTTCAGCCACTTTCAACGGGAACGCGTTCACTTGGATAGAAAAGTTCCGCTACTAAAAAAAAAAAAAAATCAGCCACACTCCTTTATAGTCACACTTGCCTCTGATTAAAAAAATACAACAACAACACTCACACGTGGTTCTTGTATGAATTCTAATTAAGAGACATTACATTCAGAATCATAGCACTCATAGTGATAGTTTTCAGGAGACTGGATCAGCTTCTTTGCCACTGAAGGGGTACATGGGGTGCAGCAGTTTACCTGAATGTATTCTTAAATACGTGACTACTACCGCTCTAATTTTCCTAGTTGTAGCTCTGTTACAAGTTACTGACCGCAAGTTCATGTTCCAGGCTTTCTTTGCCGACACAGATTGGTTACAAGGGAGCCGCCCCCACAGTCTTAGGGTGAATTGGGAAAGGGCCGGTTAAATGAGGAGACAGGCCACTCCTTGGTGAAAGTTTGTAGCTTCCTTTCCCAATACATCTTCTTTTTATTGAGAACTTCCATTTTTATCCTGTGTTCCTCCTCTGCCATCTCACACTCCCGCTCTATCTGCTGGATTTTGGCCACATGCACCTCATTCATCTGTATCAGCTGCAGCTGTAAGATGGACATTTGTTGATGGTGTTCTTCCTCATGCATCTTTTTTAAAGCACCTTCCTGAGAGGTTTTGCTCCTGTAGTGTTTATTGGCTGTTATTCTGACAGCTGAACACGAGGGTTCAGGTTGAGAGGTCCCCTCACACACAGGAAAATGTATGAACTCTTTCTCATCATCGCACAGTTCTCTATTTGAAACAGCAAATGATTCTGAAAAACAGTAGCAGAAAACATACGTTCAAAGATTTTACAGGCAGAGAGTGTATCAATCCTATTCCAAATGACAGGTCCCCCATCACAGGATGTAGCGGAAACAGTGTCTGCTTTGGCCTGCTTTGTCTATGGGTACTCTTGCCACACCTGACTTTTCAAAACCCACAAGTCAAAACCAGTGTTCCCTCCAGAAGCAATGATAAAGGGTTTCGTCATGTGGTTTCTAGAACTGTGAACTATAGGAACAGTGGTCCGAGACTGTGCTTATCAAGAACTGTTGACCTAAATTCTAAACCGAAGTGTGCACAACTCCGAATAAGCAGAACACCATGGTACGAGCGCAATGGTGGGTTTTCAGATTAAGTTCTCCGTCAGTTTGACCTCCCTGTCTCAGTTTCTCATCCGGCCGTGAACACTTTCCCTAGCCCTTGACAATCCTTCCTGAAATCTCTTTCCTCTGTTAGCTTCCACACCATGGCTCTCTCCTCAGTTTTCGACACCTCCTCTCCCGACTGCTCCTTCTCAAGCTTCCTTCCAGGACTCAGACTCTTGCTGCACCTGCAACTCACCTCTTAATATTCCTCTGGGGTTCCCATTTTTGGCTCAGTTTTCACTGCAGCCTAGTAACCCTCATAATCTGGTTTCTGACCTTCCTTTTTCTCGCCTTACTCCAAAATACCCTGGGTGCCCTTCAATCGTACCAAAAATTTCACATTCTTTAAAGGCCATGCTCTTTTTTATAATTCTGTCTCTGTTCCTTCAGCCTGAAGTTGGGCTAACTATTCATCCCTCTTCACTCCCCACCCAGGACCCCACACTCACTCAAGCATGCACTCTTATTCCAGACTCTCCTTTTCAACCTCCCCACAAGCCCTACTTTGTTCAGCATCTGCGAAACCCCAGATCGCTCCTTTCTCTATGAGTACTCCTCTGTAATAGCACTTACCATGTTCTAGTATTACTTTGGGACCATGCCTTATTCATTTCTTTTATCCTTGGGCACCAATTATTTTGCTTGGTACATAGAGGATGCCTAGTAAATATTTATTGACTGAAGCTTTGAACACGGGAGAAGAGCTTATGGATACAAAAGGATGCCAGTTTTGCTGGTGCCACATTCATACTAGTATTTTTATAGGGCAATGACATTTTATCAATTAAGGAGTTTCAATATGGAAGACACTAACTCCACTAACCCATGGAGTCTTCCAGCTGTGACTCCAAGGCTTTCTTGGGAAGCTTTATGTTCCCAATAATGAGAATTGTCTCCTTGGAGAAAAATAATATCAATTTATTAACAGAGTTGATTACATTATTACGTCCACTCCATTATTCCAGAAGATGGGATGCCGGGAATGTTAATGGCTACTGGGGGAAACCTAACTCGTAATACTCTGTTAATAAAAGGAAAATGGCTACTGTTTAGATTATTTCACTCCAAGGGGTTAGGTAACAACCATAACTGGTCCCTAATTAAGATTAAAGAGAAAGAAGGTAGAAGTCTCACTTTTGAAAGAGAAGGTTAAAAGTACTTCTGTGTCATCCAGAGATAATGAAAATATCTCCCTAGGAATCTTTCCCAACTCCAAGGGCTATGCCTTAATTAGATATCCTTCCTTCATGCTCCTGCTGCCTCCTGAGCGTACCTCTGGCAGAGCACTTGTTAAAACTGGTGGCTTAACTACCTCCCCATCCGATCTCTGAATACTCTGAAGACAGAAAGTGTCTCTTATTCATCCTCGTGGAGAACGCATTCCAGGGCCTGGACGATGCTGGCCACATCAGAAATGTGTGGGAATGAACTGGTTGCGGTGGGTCACATCCCTCCCAACACAGCACAACTGTGTAGACAGGACAGTGTTCTGAGTAGAGCCAAGGCACAGGACAAGGAAATGGGAAAGGCTTCACCCTGGGAATAAGATCCCTTGGGTGTGAACAACGGCAAAGAGGTTACCTCATCTGCGTCCCATCTAGCCTTAGATCTGAAAGTATCTTCTTTGAAGACTGGACACATAGACATCTTTTGGCACTTTTGGCCTCTGTTTTCTTTGATTCCATTCCAGAAGATAGTTCTGTATGCTCCTCTAAGTCTTTAAAGTTCATGCCCTTACAATGCTGCTCATCTCTTCCCATTTCTAAATGTTCATTTTTGTCTAAACGATTCCAAGTTTTAGGGGCCTGATGATGATGATGGTGAAGGCAGCTACCATTTTCTGAGTAGCTAACCAGGCACTAGGCTAGTGCTTTGCAGCATCACCTCATTTAATCCTTAAACAACCTTCTGAGGGAGGTATTATTAGAGAAAACCAAATACCATATCCAAAGTCATTTGGCTAGCTAAAAGAGCCAGCACTCTAATCCAGGTCTGCACGACTCCAAAATCCAAGCTCAACCACTACAACGCCCAGCCTCTCCCTCCTTCCTTGCTCAGCTGACCACTTATGCATCGTAAAATGCTGCCTCCAAGTTGTATCCACTACAAACCCCTTTATTATTAAGAATATGGGTGCATATTCCAAATTTTGATCTCCAAATCTGTCTCTATAGAGCTGGGAACATGAAGTCAAGTACGGTCATGTCTGGGAGCAGAGAAATAAATGACTCTACTTTCAAACTGTTCTTTTGTAGTTTAAATGTGTACTAATATATAAATATTTAAAAAAAAATCCAGGCCTCTTAAGAGGCAGAAGCTCTTAAAAATCCAGGCCTCTTCTGGCAGAAGCTGGAGCTTAAAACTAGAGGAGCCTGATGGAGTAGTTACTTAACTTTCACACAAATATTAGCTCCAATGAATGGAAGCTAGTGTTCAGATGGGGAGAATCTTCTCCTAATTATTAGGAAAAAGACTATGCTGGGAATGGCAACCTGCTAAAAACACACACCATGTAATCTGTCTCCCAGGTAAAACAAAGCCACCCAACATAGAAAACAACTCAATCTTGTGCAAAATGGATAGGATGGCCTAAGGGCTTTCCTGGGGGCAGAGGACACTGCAAGGAGGTATTCTTCCACTTGGGCAATTTGAGTAAGTTTAATATCAGCAGGAAAATACCTACTATGGCAATAAATGGATGGAAAGGAAACTGTGCACAGGCCAAACTCCAGCTCTTCTCCCCTGTAGAACAAAGGGAATAGACCTGACTAGAAAAATGGATTAATAAGATGCAGTGAGTGCATACTACAGAATGTCATGCATCAACTAAAAGAAACAAATTTATGGGAACAGATCTTAAAAACATTCTAAATGAAAAAAGCAAAAAAACAAAAAAGAAAAGAAAAGAAAAGAAAAGGAATGTTATCTAAAGCACAATTTTCAATCTATGTAAATTTAAAATATTTGCACACAGGAGCCCCTGGATGGCTCAGTCGATTGAGCATCTGGCTTCGGCTCAGGTCATGATCTCATGGTTTCTGAGTTCGAGCCCCACGTAGGGCTTGCTGCTGTCAGCAGATCCTCTGTCTCCCTCTCTCTGCCCCTCCCCCACGCACATACTTTCAAAAAAAAATAAAAACATTAAAAAAAATTTTAATAATAAAATAAAATAAACGTACACCAAACACCAACACCTGCTCTCAAGAATATGTGAGAGAACGCACGAGCACATTGTTATGATTAGGGGACAGAAGAAAAGAATAAATGAGATGAATGGTGACAAATGACAAGGGAATCAACACATAAGGAACACAAAATAGGGACTTTTCACAGACCAATGATTGTTAATGTGCCATGACTGGATACGTAACTCAGTCTCTGTACTGGAGTTCCCATCCCCAAAAGAAGGGGATTGGATTAAAAAGTGATAGTAGTGGAATTTATTTGCTTATTTTTAGTGTTTCTTTTTGAGAGAGAAAGACAGAGTGTGAACAGGGGTGGGGGAGGGACAGAGACAGGGAGACCTAGAATCCAAAGCAGGCTCCGTAACTCACGAACCGTGAGGTCATGACCTGAGCCAAAGTCTGACGCTTAACTGACTGAGCCACCCAGGCACCCCAATAATAATGGAATTTATTAATAAACATTTGCATTATTTAATTATAGCTTTGTGTACCCATGTTTGCATTATTTGCTTATATAGCTTTACAGTAAATAACAGAATATGAAATTAAGTGGAAGTTCTCTTAAGATAGTTGAGTACTTGAAAGCTTAGTTTTCTTAAATGTATTTGATGTTTAGTCATCCTACCCCCCTGACCACCCCTATAGCACATTTTGTTGGCTCCCTTACTTTGTTCTGCAAACCTGTTCCCGCAAGATAACGGGAGATAGGTGTCACAGCCAAATGAGCCATATTATAAATCTATAGGGTACAAATTGTTTGAATGTATTGAAGGGGAAAATACTGTTTGTTTTGTATAAGAAAATACATTCCTTAGTGTTAAATCTTAAGACTACTGTCTTCAAATACAGATGCACATTTCAAGAAAGTCGTGGACAAAGCTAAGAACATCCAGGGAATGGCGATCAAGATGACACAGCTGAAAGCACCTCGCACAAGAGATAGTTGGAGGGAGGCCTCTAGTGGAATTCTGCCAGGTTCCATCCTGTTCAATGAATTTCCACAAATCTCTAATCACCTAACTCTGTAATAGGCAATGTGTAAGGTGTTAGAACAGCACTGTCCAATGGAAATATAATACTAGCTACATGTGTAATTTAAAATTTTAAAAAGTAAAAGGAGATAAAATTAAACTATTTTAATAACATATTTTTATCAATATATTTAAAGCATTATCATTTGACATGTAATCAAAATATAAATTATTAGTAAGATATTTTACATTCTCTTTTTGGTATAAAGTCTTCTCGAGGGGTGCCTTGGGTGGCTCAGTTGGTTGAGTGTCCGACTCTTGATTTTGGCTTAGGTCAGGATCCCAGGGTCGTGGGATCAAGCCCTGTACCAGGTTCCACACTGAGAATAAAGCCTGCTTGGGATTCTCTCTCTCTGTCTCTGTCTCTGTCTCTCTCTCCCTCTGCCCTTCTCCCCCACTTGTGTTCTCTCTCCCTCTCTAAAAATAAAAAAATTAAGTTAAATAAATAAAATTTAAAAACAGCATTTCTATTTCAGTGTGAATAGTTAGAGCATATCTCAATTCAGTCTACCTATGTTTCAAGTGCTAAAGAGCCTCCTGTGGCTTGTGACTACTGTATTGGACAGCCCAGGGTTAGAGACACTAACTAAACTAACACACACACACACACACACACACACACACACACACACACACACACCACAGAGTCCACATGTCAAATGAAATACAACAAAATGAAAGCCATACCCTACAGCAAGTTTTCAACTTATTCCCCCAAGACCCTGAAGGGATGACTGACAATTATAGCTTTCTTCTTCTTTCTTGAAAGTAATTTGAAATAAAAAATGAGTAAGGTAACCTCAAGGCTGTTTTAATGTATAAAGAGAGTTCTAGCACCTTAACTACTAGTGTTAACAGATTACTTTGGACACACTCCCCAATTGACAAAGCACCCTGGTTCTCCACAGTGTGACCCAGAAACAGGAATAGTCAGCACAGGCTATACTTTAATAATCACTAGCAAAAAGAGAAGTCTCCTGTGTCATATAACTACAAACACTCAAATCTAAAATAAATCCCTTTTACAAATGAGTCTCTAGAAATGTCACTACAGAAAGACACTGAGAATCCACATTCATTCCCTTCTTGCTGGAAAGCTGGAAGTTGTGTTTTAAGAGTAAATGAATTTACATCAGTTCCTCTGAAAAGAAAGAGAAAGGGTTTTTTGAAGTGAACTTTCTAGATCCTACTCTAGAATTTGCAAATGGGGAAATAAGACTGTCCCCTTAGAATAACCCTATGAAATCAATACCCAGTAATCCAGATCAAAGATCTGCAAAGTTAACTGAAAGTGGTCTACATCAGCATCTTCCTCGGCAACATCTCCCAGGGAATGAAGCTATTTGACAAGCAGCCCTGCTGATTCACCTGCCTCCCTCCCTCAGCACCCACTCCCCTCACCGCCTGCAGAGAATGAATGGCTCTGAGGCCAGCAAGATGGAGAGTAACTGGCTAACGCTAGGGATATCTCCAAAGCATGGACACTGTCAGTTAGCAGTGGGCCCCATCCACCACAGAAGTAACATGGAAGGGAGGAAAGAGAGAATTGGCCGTGTCCATATAAATGCTGTCTGCTGGGGGATACCCAGCTTGGGAACTCAATCAAAACTCACATAAGGTTTCTACACTGGAAAACGGTACGTGAGGTTCATGACACTATGGTCATCCAACTGGTTCCCTGGACTTAATCTTGGTAAATGATCAGCAAACTTTTGATCACAATGCAGCTTGCCAGGATGATTTGCCTACAGGGCGAAAAAACGTGCTAATCAAAAACATGTGTTCAATTCACTTGGTTATTATCTTTTTCACTCTACGTGGATAACGTTCTTGGTTTCAGATAGTTTCTTGTGACTTTTAATTAACCACTGCCTCAGAGCTCAATCTACTCTGGGGATGCTAATAAGTGAATTTCTCATCCTGCAAGCCAAGGATCACAGCTTTCCTAGACAAGTGCTTGCTGGGTCCTTGGAGCAGCCCTCTGGCCTCACCAGGAATATTCCTCTGCTTCAAGATGTGTCTTCTGCAAACTGCAATGAATCTTTATATAAATTGGCCGTTTCAATCTTAAAGGAGGCAAGAATTATTAGCAATTTATCTATATGCATTCCCACCCTCCCCTTGCTGAGTCATTTCAATAGCCTTTCCAAGCTATGACACACCATCATAATATCCTCGATTCCATGACAGTCTTTTCCTTCCCTAAGAATTATGTATAACCTATTTTTCTTTTTCAATGAAAGTATATTAAATCTAAGATGAAAAAAAAGCTAAAATGAATTTTTCCCAGAATTTCTCAAGGTAGCTGGAGTACCACAAACCAAAACTGTGCATCACAATACTATAATGGGTAGGAAGGCTGATTTTTAACCCAGATGAATGTTAAATAGGTATTTGCTATACTCTTTTCTACTTAATTCTTAAGTCTGAAATAGTTCACTTATTTTAATGTGGCCTGTGAGTGACTTAATGCAGTGCTCTGCACCTAATAGGTCCTAAAACAATCATTTTCGCAAAAAATAAGATTGAGTGAATAAATACAGATTCTCAAAGAAATTCCCTTTAATATATATGACATAGGCTGAGATAAGCAACAGGGGTCCTTCATTCATAACTATATGACTAGAGCCTCTTATTTTTCCCTATTCTTCAGAATAAAGATGAGAGATCTCAGAGAGAGCGAGAACAAGGATATTAACAAGTCCTTTTGTTTTTTATGTGCTACACGACTAGAATGTTCCATATAATCTGGAGGTTTTGACTTGGGAAAATCAAGTTTGACATGAAAGTTTCTCTTTACTAAACTGCCTCAAAGTTAAAGATTTTAAAATCACAAAGTCCAGCAGGTACCCAGGGAGGACACGCACACCGGCCTCAAGAACCAGTACCTTGGGCTGCACTGTCAGGGTGGTATTCAGGCTCCTCTTCCGGGGGGCTCTGCAGGAAGTAGAGCTGCTCTGGCAGCATGTTGGCAATCTTCTCCTTCCCTAGGACGTGGGTGCTCAGAAGAGGGCTGACACTCCGTTTCACCTTCTCTCTCCTCTCATGGGCCATAATCTTCTTGGTCCGAGCCTTGATGTTCTCCCAGCACTTCTTCAGCTGTTTGAAATCCCGCAGTGACACACTTGGCTGAGAGTTGTATTCATGGGCAAGCGCCTGCCAGGTACGCTGCTTGAGGGCAATAGTTCGCGCGTCGCTTTTCTTACATTCCAGCACATATTTGTACTTTTCTACCAAAGCAAGCAGGATGCTCTTTTCCAATTCCGAAAAGTATTTGGCAGGTTTTATAATTTCGTTGTTTTGCATTTTCCACTATATTTCTCCTGGCTGCTAGCTATCCTGTAAAAGGAAGTTCAAAACAATAATTACTAACCCCAGCAATAAAAATGTCAGCAAATCACTTAATCTTAATCCCTGACTTGATTCCCTTGCCTGAAATACAGTACTCTCTTTCCCATTAGTATTGAATTATGATACTCTCAGGAAAACATTCAGAAGTTCACTAGGAGTGGGGTTTTACTTCAAAGAAGATTTTCAAGTAGGTCCTTTGTTGTAGTTCTTGGCCATTTTGTGAATATCTTGTATGTAACAGCAAAAAAAAAAAAAAAAAAGAAAGAAAGAAAAGAAAAAAGAAAAGCAAGCTTGACCATCTAGGCAGAACTCTTAATTTGTTAATTCATTTCTGCTCAATATCAGGAAACTGATCATTCCCCAAACTCATGTTAGGCAGCTTTTCAACTAAACAGCTTTCTCAAAGTTTTGTCACAGCTGAAAACAAGAAATGCCACCGAGTAACCAAATAGAATGGATAATATAAACATCGAGATTTCAGAATCATCAGGAAATCACCTGAAAAAGAACTGACATTTCCATCACTTCCATCTGTGACCTTGGATAGGGCCATGCTCCCAATAGGAACCTCCGTTTCTCTTCACCTTTAAAATGAGGGCTTGGAGTCTACGATCCCTAAGGTCTGAGGCCACTTTTAAGTATACAGTCCTATGTAAATAATTCACATAATTTCAGAGGTGAAAGGGCCAGTACCCTTTTTTTCTTTCCTTTTTTAAAAATTTTTTTTAATGGTTATTTATTTTTGAGGGAGAGAGACAGAGAGACAGAGAGTGAGTAAGCAGGGGAGGGGCAGAGAGAGAGGGAGACAGAGATCCAAAGCGTACTCTGTGCTGACAGCAGAGAGCCTGATGTGGGGTTCGAACTCACAAACCGTGAGCCGCCTGACCTGAGCCAAAGTCAGACACTTTTTTTTTTAGTTTTTTTAATTTTTTTTAAATGTTTTTATTTATTTTTGAAGGAGAAAGAGAGAGACACAGCATGAGTGGGGGAGGAGCAGAGAGAGAGGGAGACACAGAATCCTAAGCAGGCTCCAGGCTCTGAGCTGTCAGCACAGAGCCCAATGCGATGCGGGGCTCATATTCACAAACTGTGAGATCATGACCTGAGCCAAAGTCGGACGCTTAACCGACTGAGCCACCCAGGTGCCCCTTTTTAATTTTTTTTTAAGCTTTATTTATTTTTGAGAGAGAAAGAGAGAGACAGAGCATGACTGGGGGAGGAGCAGAGAGAGAGGGAGACAGAATCTGAAGCAAGCTCCAGGCTCTGAGCTGTCAGCACAGAGCCCGACATGGGGCTCAAACTCACGAACCGCGGGATTATGACCTCAGCTGAAGTTGGATGCCCAAATGACTGAGCCACCCAGGTGCCCCCAAAGTCAGACACTTAATTGACTAAGCCACTCAGGGTCCCTACCACTCTTTTCAAGTGAAGGAACTAAGGGCGAGTGAACTGGACTGCCCAAGATCACAAAGATGGTACCTTGGGAGGTCAAGAACCTGGACTGTCCTAATAATCTGGTATCCTTTTTTTTTTTTTTTGAACACACCAAACATCCATTTTATTATGCATATTCCTTTAAAGTCTTTGTTCCATATTATAATTAGTTACAATTATATATTATTTATAATTTTTGAAATATACATTTTCTCCATTATCTTTTAAGAATAAGTCTACATACCTTTTTATGTTTAGTTAAAAAATAGATATTTAACATACATAAATTTTGACAGCCATATACATAATGAAATAATTACAAGCTAATTAACATATCATCTCACATGGTTACCTTTTTTAAGATCTTATGTATTATATATTTATTTATTTTTAAGTGTTTATTTATTTTGAAGGAGAGAAGAGAGCAAGTGAGTGGGGGAGAGGGGAAAAGAGAGAGAAGGAGAGAGAGAATCACAACCAGTGCAGAGCATGACACAGGGCTTGATCTCACAACCCTGAGATCATGACCTGAGCCAAAGTCAGGAGTTGGATACTTAACTGAGCCACCCAGGTGCCCCAAGATTTTATTTTTGAAGTTAATCCCTACACCCAACATGGGGTTTGACATTAACAACCCTGACATCAAAAGTCACATGTTCTACAACTGAACCAGCCCGGGTGCCCCAAAATAGCTACCATTTTTGTGTGTATGCCAAGAGCCCCTGGAATCTACTCTCTCACCGTATCTCCAGTATTCAATACAGTATTAGTAACTTTTGTCATAGACTTATTCTTCCTACATAACTGCAACTTTGTACCCTTTGTCTATTATCTTCCCATTTCTCCCACCCCATCCTCAATCCCCGGTAAGGTGTGTTTAAATAGTCTGATATTGTTTGTGTCATTTCACAACTATCTCTTGGACTCTCACGTTGGATGATTCCAAATTTCTCAACAACCATGATTACCTTAGGTCATCTTACCATCCTCCCCATTACTGAGCCAGGATCTTTCAAACAAAAGGTGCTTAGTAAATGTCTTATTCCCCTGAACCTATGTGTGTTTTGTGACCCCACACTTTTTCCACTTAAGCTTCCTACAAACTTAATCTTTCAAATACATTATGGAAAGAATGTTCCTAAGTAACACTGAATACAGCAATTGAGCATTGCATATTTCCCTTTGTGGAAGGAGCCAAGACACCTCAGTCCTTTTATTTTCCAAGCCTCTGATTTTTTCAGAATAACAGGCAAGCATCAAGATTCTGATGATGTAGTCCATTTAAAACTGATCGACTCAAATCAAAAGAATTAGGAATCACTTGAAAAGAGTCCCACTAGCCAAAAAATGGAATATCTGAACATCAACAAGGACGATGGGTACACAAATATTCATTAAATTATTATATCTGTGTATGTTTAAAAAGTTCCACAATAAAAAGTTAGGGGGATGTGCCTGGGTAAGGTTAAGCATCTGACTCCTGGTTTCAGCTTAGGTCATGATCTCATGGTTCATGAGTTCAAGCCCCACATAGGGCCCTGCACTGACAGCATGGAGCCTACTTGGGATTCTCTCCCTCTCTCTCCCTCTCTCTTTCTCCCTCTCCTGCTCATGCTCTCTCTCTCTCTCTCCCTCTCAAAATAAACTTAAAAAAATTTTTTTAAACGTTTATTCATTTTTGAGAGACAGAGCACAAGCACGGGAGGGGCAGAGAGTAAGGGAAACACAGGATCTGAAGCAGGCTCCAGGCTCTAAGCTGTTAGCACAGAGCCCAACGTGGGGCTCAAACTCACAAACTGCAAGATCATGACCTGAGCCGAGGTTGAATGCTTAACCAACTGAGCCACCCAGGCACCCCTCTCAAAATAAACTTAAAAAAAATTTTTTTTTAAGTTAAGGAACAAAGGCAGTGACTTTTAAATACATGGTATACTAATTTAAAATCACATTATTACAAGCTAGCTATTCACATACTATGCCTGGGGAGAGGTTACTAATAGAGTTGTGAAGAGCTGAAATCTTAGACCTGAGGCTGGAGGAGATCCTGCCATATCAGAGAGCCTTAAGATTGAGGCCAAGGAGCTTGGGCTTTACATGAAAGCAATAGAACCTAATCAGGGTCTCTCACTATGCACCACCTCATCCCAAAAGGTAAGATTAGAATGAAGGACTAGTGTGACTGGCATCTCCACATACCAGATACCCTGCCTCACATTCACTGTGAGCATATCAGTATCACAGATCAAGAGATTCAGATACATGTCAAAGTGCTTTGACCCTCAGGTCTTGGACAAAGCTAAACAAGGAGAAATGTATCTTTGGGGATGTATCACTGAACCCTTAACTTCCCAGGCCTGTATTTTAATGATGTTGTTCAGGGTGCCTGGGTGGCTCAGTCAGTTAAGCATCCAGCTTCGGTTTGGGTCATGATCTTACAGTTGGTGAGTTCAAGTCCCACATTGGGCTCTGTGCTGACAGCTCAGAGCCTGGAGCCTGCTTCGGATTCTGTGTCTCCCACTCTGTCTGCCCCTCCCCCACTCACGTTCTGTCTCTCTCAGAAAATAAACATTAAAAAATTTTTTTTGAAAATCGTGTTGTTCTAATGTCCCTATAATAACCAGTCCCCTTCCTCCCCAAAGGTCCAAAACTTTTTGCCTACATCAATATTCCTATTCCCTATTAACCAACATTCCCTAAACGGAAATTTATTAATACACACCTGCTACAATATAACTCTTCTGTAGTATCTCTAACTGCCAAGATATCTATATCCAACTTTATGTAGTTTTTATTATAAAATTAATAGGTATACTGAATGTTCTTAAACTGCACAGCTCCTAGAGCAGACTCTGATTGCCCCCCATCCCAGCTTTTCTGCACCAGATGTCAATATGCCTACCTTCCGTCACACTCCCACTTTTTTTATTTTAATTTTTTTAATGTTTATTTATTTTTGAGAGAAAGAGAGAGAGACAGCATGAGCAGGGAGGGACAGAGAGATAGAGGGAGACACAGAATCCAAGGCAGGCTCCAGGCTCTAGCTGTCAGCACAGAGCCCGATACGGAGCTGGAACTCACAAATGGTGAAATCATGAACTGAGCCAAAACCGGACACTCAACCAACTGAGCCACTCAGGTGCCCCCACACTCCCACTCTTTTTAAGAATCATTGCTCTTGGGGCGCCTCGGTGGCTCTGTCGGTTGGGAGACCGACTTCAGGTCAGGTCATGATCTTGCGGTTCATGAGTTTGAGCCCCACGTCGGGCTCTGTGCTGACAGCTCAAGAGCCTGGAGCCTGCTTCAGATTCTGTGTCTCCCTCTCTCTCTGCCCCTCCCCTGCTCGTGCTCTGTCTCTCAAAAAATAAATAAATGTTAAAAAAAATTTAAAAAAAAGAATCATTGCTCTAAGGATTAAGAAGTCTGATTCACAAATGAAAAAAGAGATTGTTCCCTATTTTTTTCTAACATAGGTAATGCTATCTTACTTATATGTATCTATATTTTTTCTAAGAAAACATTTTTTAAAATAACTTTATTTCTTCAAGATAAATTCCTAAAAGAGGAATGGCTGCCACGAAAGATGAAAACACTTAAGACTTTTGTTACATTGGGGCACCTGGGTTGCTCAGTCCATTAAGCATCCGACTCTTGGTTTCCACTCAGGTCATGATCTCATGGTTTGTGAACCTGAGCCCTGAATCAGGCTCTGCGTTGGCAGCTGGCAGCACAGTGCCTGCTTGGGATCCTCTCTCTCCTTCTCTCTCTGCTCCTCCCCTGTTCGTGCTCTCTCTCAAAATAAATAAACTTAAAAAAAAAAAAAAAAAAAAAAAAGGACTTTTGTTACATCACCAGCTGTCCTCCAGCAATGGTGTACCAATTTACATTCCTACTAATAGCACATGAGCACTTCTGTTTCCCCACTCCATTTACTCTTGCTGTTAACATTTTTTTAATTCTATCCCAGCTGTGGAGGTGCAAAATGTCACTTCACTGTTTAATGAAATATGAATTCCTGCTCTTAGGCAAATAAGCCACACTCTAAACAAAGTCTCTGAGGTAGTTGGTGGAACTGAAACCCCATAGAATTAAGTTCAAGCAATTAAACGATTCCACCTTGCAATGTATGCAGTACCGCAAGGTACCACCAGGTGGTGGTGCGTTTGTGGGAAGTCTACTGATGTGTGTGACCACTTGAGTCTCTAATAACTACAATAACAGTGGCAGATAACCATTATTGAGTCCTTACTGTGGGTTAGACACTATACTAAGTGCTTAATACGCACTCTATCATTTAATCCTCCCAAAAATAGTCCCTGAGACTACCATTTGTTACACTACAGTATTTTCTGTTAAAAAAAAAAAAAAGACTTTATTAAAGTACCAGAAGAAATTATACAACTGCTCTCAAAAGCAAACTCAGAATTACCAACACCTGGGGACCATTAATAGCCTATTAACTAAACTGTTATTTAATCACTAGCTAAGTAAATCCAGAGTTACCAATTTACTTTGCTTAATTTTGTAGAACAGCAGGCCTCCGTGGGCCATGTGGTTGCATTCTGCAGGGCTGTAAAGGATTCTGGTATGAGATGGTGTACCCCAAAGGTCCCCTATGGATTCCCAATAGCTTCATGAAGGAGGCTGTTTATTCCCAGTAACCACTTCCATTTCCCAGATCAGAAAAGTGAGGCTTGGGAACTTGCCTGTGGCCACACAAAGAGTAAGTGGCAGAACCAGGATTCTGCACTCCACCCTGCTTAGCTCTCCTCTTCAGACCTAGTGACTGCTTGTGTCCCTGCTCGAATTACATGTCAATTAGCAATCTGTTAGCAGGGAAAGGTCCTAGGGTAAAGCTACTCAGGAGATGTTCCCGCCTCTGTCCATCTCCTTTTGGGGCCTCTTCCCCTCCCTCCCATCACCTCTACCTCTATGTCTCAGACCTAGGGCCTACAGCCACCCCGCCCCAGTGTACAGTTCTCTAACCAGAGCTCTGAAATAATTTCTGCTGTTGATCTGATGGGAACGTATAGTTTGAAACGTAACTGTAGAGATGATATGGAGCTTGCTTTTTTAAATTTTTTTAAATGTTTATTTTTGAGAAAGACAGGGACAGAGCGTAAGCAGAGGAGGGGAAGAGAGAGAGAGAGAGAGAGAGAGAGAGAGAGAGAACAAAGCAGGCTCCAGGCTCTGAGCTGTCAGCACAGAGCCCGATTGGGGCTCGAACTCGAGGATGATATGGAGCTTTAAAATTGTCTAAGCCCCAGGGGAACATTAATATTTAGCTTAAGCATCTGACAGTCCCAAGTAAACAAACTTCCCAAAGTAAGAAATCTCCAGGCAAAGCTTAATAGAAATGTCAAGGCTAGAAAATACATTCTAGCTTAAAACTACTCAGCAATGTCCATAATTAGTTACAGACGACAACATAACAAGCCTTCTCTGCTGCATCAGCTTTTATTAGAGAAAGATGGGCCTTCCCTGCCCCCCAACTCTGCTCAATATAGATCACCTTTTCTGTCTGCTGTTCTGGAGACAACAGTGCTACTGGTCCTGATGCGTGGTTGTGGTTCAACTAGCAGCCCAGTGACCCTCACAGAGTGGGCCTTCATTAAACATTTAATGAATGAGGGGCACCTCGGTGGCTCAGTTGGTTGAGCATCCAACTCTTGATCTGGCTTAGGTCATGATCTCATGGTTCATGGGTTTGAGCCCCACACTGGGCTCTGCGCTGACAATGCGGAGCCTGCTTGGGATCTTTCTCTCCCCCTCTCTCTGCCCCTTCCCCACTCAAGCTTGTGCTCTCTCTCTCCAAATAAATAAATAAACTTAAAAACCATTTAATGGATGAATACATTTTGATATAGGCATAAAACTGCCTATGATGCACAGAATGAGTATCATACATAATAGTCTGTACATCAAAAGCTGCATTCAAGTAAAAGTGGTCAAAAAAATAGCAAAATCCAAATGCAATGAAAGTTGCCCTTGGGCCAGGCAAAGACTCGTAGACAGGACTAAATAAGAGCATGAATCCAATACCAAAAAAACAAAAATTAAAAAAAAAAACAAAAAAAAACAGAGAATACAGCACAATTCTCCAAACACTACCATTGACTAAACCACCAGAAGATTATAATAAGTACATTTAATATCACTTTAAAACAAAAATCCATCTGTTATGGATTGAATGTTTGTAGCCCCCAAATTCATGTGGTGAAGCTCTAACTCCCACAGTGACTGTATTTAGAGATTGGGCCTTTAAGGAAGTAATTAAGGTTAAATAAGGTGATAAACGGGGGGCCCTGGTTCAAGGGGATTTAGTGTCCTTACAAGAGACATCAACATTCTCTTTCCCTTTGCCTTCGTCTCTCCCTCCTTCCCTGTCCCCTTTCTCCCTGTCTTCTCAGGGGCTCACAAAGAGGTCACGTGAGCACACAGAGCGATGGCAGCAGTCTACAAGCCTAGAGAAGAAGGTTCACTCAGAATGAAACTTACTTTGCTGGCACCTTAATCTTGGACTTCCCAGCCTCCAGAACTATGAGAAATACATTTCTGATATTTAAGCCACCTAGCCTGTGGTATTTTCATTATGACAGTCCAAACTAACACACCATCTAATGATATTTTAAGTCCACCAAGGGTCAATCTAAGTCCTAAAATTTGAGCCAAGAAGAGAGAAACTTGGCCAGATTTTAGTATTACCTTTCATGGAAAAGGGAGTTCTTTGAAGTCAGTACTCAGAATAGGAACCGTGGCTGAAGATCTGTGTAGAGCTGAGACCTGGGAGAGATGTCAGGACCTTTTAAACCTTAATGAGTTATTGCTCGTGAAGTGACATGAACCAAGACACTGAATGCAGAAAACCTGGGCTCAAATCCTGACTTGAGCACTCACTTAGCTGTGTGGCTCTGGCCAAGTCAATTAATCTCCAGTGTTTCACTGTAAAATGAGGCTAAATCCCTACTCTGTCTCACTCCCTCTGCACAGCTACCCTTCAATGGGTGTAAAGAAGAAACACAGACTAAAGCTGCAATAAATTTTAGTTTCTTCCACCCCTCCCACTCATATTAAGCTGCTTCCAAAAATAGAATAGTGGTCTATATACAAGATATACTCGAATACTTATTGGCTCTTTTATTGCACAGACACACAATTCAACAAATGTAATGAATTCCTGCCAAAGGCTATGTACTGTCCTAGAGCATGCAGGAGACACAAAAACAAGCTGAAGCCTACAGCCTGGAAAGAACGCTGGCATGCCTAAACTGATAACAGACAAGCACAATGACACAGACACCACAGAAGAGGACAAAGCACCTTGGGCAGTCAGAGAAGGGAAGAGGTTAATTTGCATTCTTCATGAACAAGAGGACTTTGGAGCTAGATCTTTAAGAATGTAGAGGATATGAACACAGAGAGTTGAAGGAGATCATTCAGATAAATAATTGATAAGGGCCTAGACTCTGAGTGGTGACCATGTTAATGGGAAGGAGAAGGTGCACACCAGAGACTGTTTCAAAGTGAGAAATTACCAGGGTATGTGTGTGTGTCTGCATGAAGGTAGGGGATCAACAGGAAGCAGAAGCAACGAGGGTACAGGAACCCCCACTCTGTGCGGGCACCAGAAAGAGAGGTATTGTTTAGGATCAAGGAGGTCATACATATTTCAATGAAGACCTAACATAGTACAGCTTATTGTGTGGGGCAGGCTGGTGACAGTGATAAGCACAATGACAGAGATGTGCCTAGGGACCCTACTCCAGGACTGGGGGGGATCTAGATTAAGAACCTTAATTCCTACTAGAATAGACTGGAATTAGAGTTAGCATTGGAGCAAAGGAGGGCCACGACTTGGGAGACACTGAAGGAATGCATACAGATGTGTGGGTGAGTGGAGGGGAGGCAGATGTGGCACCCATTCCCTTAAGAGAGGCTTGGCAACACGTTATGCGTGATTATTTGGCTCTGAAGAAGACGGATGACAGGCTATTTCCTAACCTGGTCTGTTGCCTCGGTGTCTTCACTCAGCATCCCCACGACACTGATCCTGACATGTTAAAACTAAGACCAATCCTCTCATTTTACAGATGAGGAAACTGGGGCTCATAGCAAAATAGGGGGCTTCCTGGGATTCTAGCAACAGAGGAGACTAGAAGCGAAGCTTCCTCATTTGTTTTCAACCCCTCCCCCCCACATCTCCTCTTTGGGACCCTCTCATGGTCAAGATGTCCTTTTGTGAGGTGCCCTCAAGCCTTCCCTGCTATCCATCCTATCCGGGAACTTGAAGGAAACTGCTCTCAACTCTGACATTAAATTTGTGACAATTAGGACAAGTCCACTTTCCTCCTTGTCAATTCCTCATCTCGAAATTATGAAGCTAAAGTGGGTGTTCTCTAAAGCCCCATCCAGTCCTGGCAGTCTGTAGTAACTCTGAGGCTATGATGGGTTTTCTGCAACCTAATTTCCACAGTTCTCTGCCAAATACGCATCAATGGTATCTTCTGGTTATTTATGAAGCTGGTGGTGCTACTGGCCAATGAAAGAGAACACTGAAACAACAGAGTAAAGCGATTTCAGCACTTTATGAACACGGGCCAGTGAAGGCCCATACACAGGTTTAACCTAGATGTTAAGTAGTTCCAGGTGAAACAGGTGATTGGACCTCGTCACTACAGTAGCCCCAGCAACTAGAATGTAGCTGGCGCACAGAAGGCGCCAAATATTGATAAATATTGGTAAATATTTGTGGGATATATGTTGAAACTAACCTGCTCGCCATTTGCATTTTTTTTACTAATTATATCTAATTGTTCTACTACCTAAAATTTGTCCTTTTATAGAGAATTTATAATAGAAATTACTTCTTTGCTTCTCCCTGTAAATGTTATTGTACTGTATGCCAAATTTCTAAGAGGTGCACTATGACGGTGATGGCTTCATGATTTCATTCTATCCAGAGGTAGGAGTGATCAGACCTTACGGTGCCTGTGCCCACCTCCCCGTATACCTGCTCTCACAAGTCCAGACCTGACCACCCCAGATGGCCACTCACCTGGGCCCTCTCCACCTCCTTCCTTCAGAGGGCTTTACGGTCTTATACGTTGCCATGAACTTGCTTCCTCTAATGCTCCCCCTCGTCTTCCCCTTCACCACCCACCCCAGGCAGCCATGTAACTTGGAAGTGTTTATTTTTACCATCTGTGTCTGAGTGTGACTGTGACCAGAACCAGCCTCGTGTTTAAGGCATGAACTTACACCTCCTGTCTTTCCACCCTCACACTTTCCTCTACAGACCAGATGAAGGTTCCTAAAAGTCCCTACCCGTACCTTCCCTCCCTCACAGCTCCAACCTAAACCGTCTCCCCACCCCAACCCCAAGCTCCCTGAAATTCCCCACGAATCATTTTTAAAGTATCGTCTACACAAAGCGCTTTTATAATACAGTAAGTTCCCATTCCAGCCCATTTCTTGCCTGTGGGTACTCGCTCCTCTCCCCCCACTACTTCAAAACAACCAGGGGCTCTCAGATCTCTGGGACAGGGATCCCAAGTATTTACCCCTCTGCAGCACTCAGAATTACTCGGTACTATGATCTATCCATGTTCTCAAGGGTCACCAATATCTGAGGGTGAACTCTTGAGGCTTGGAACTACGTTTTATTTGTATTTTTAGCATACCGCAGATTCTCAGTGTTTGTTCAAAAGAAAGTAAGGGTGTCAGGGAGATCATCTCTCCCCAGCTCCATTCTCTCCCCTCAGCACCACACATGTCTCCACTTGTCCACCAGCTACCTCTGTCTAGCTGTCCATTGTGGGCACCTCAGAAATCTCCAATTCTCCGTGCACAAAAAGCAATGAACTATTCCCCTACTCCTAAACCTCCTGATCGCCGATGATTTCAGCCACATTAACTTGGGTCAAAGCAGAAAACTCAGCATGTTCTTCCATCACAGGTAACCAATCACTAAGACCTAGTGTACATTTTACCTTAATGTTTATTATCTCCTCTCTCATCCTTATTGCCTTATATTCTTGAGGTCAGGCCCCAGTTCTCAAAATCATCTCCCACCTTCCAGCCCCTCTTCCACACAGCTGCCAGAGGGCTCTTCCTAAAACTCAGTGATCATGCCATAACTCCTGCGCGTAAACCTCTTACATCTCCCTCACTCCTCAGTGATCAAGTCCAAACTCCACATATAGCATTCGAGGCCTTTTCAGATCTGGCCCCGATTACAGTACCCCCTCCACCCCACCCCTCTTTCCCTATATTTTTCAACCCAGCAGACCAAACTCACCTTCATGCCCTTGAATATGCTGTATTCTCATGACTCTGTACATGGGGCTTCCTCTGGCTGGAATCCAAGGTCCACCAAGAGTTCATTTTCTTTCTTCCCTTTTCTTTTTTAAAGATTTTACTTTTAAGTAATCTCTACACCCAACATGGAGTTCGAACCCACAACCCTGAGATCAAGAGTCAGATGCTCTACCAACTGAGCCAGCAGGTGCCCCACCAAGGGCTAATTTTCATCCCTCAAGATCCAACTCTCATGGCATTTTTATGACATCTTCTTCAACTAAAGTCCAGGCTGTCATGTTAATTTACAATAGTTTCCTTCTAAAAGGAGTTTGAGGTGGCTGACAAACCATGCACACACTGCAAATATGTATGTGTATATATTTATATATTTGTGTGTGTGTGTGTATTTTTTTTTAAGGGAAAGAATATCAGGGCAAAGATAAGGCAAGGGTTAAAAAAAACCCAGAAGCTAGGGAGTGGTGTAGCATTCAAAACTTCTATCATAATGTCTCATACTCCCCTTGTTAGAGATAATTTGACCCTGAGTTTTCTATCCAAAATGAATTAGTTACTCCTCTGTGAGCTCACTGCCAGTTGTATATGACTATACTGTAGCACTTCCCATATTTTTTTGTAATTTGCTCTTTGTGTCCATCTCCCTCACTGGACTGAGAAATTCATAAGGGAATACATAATTTCTGACTCATCTCTGTATCCCCAGCAGGAAGCATATGACTCAGCAGACAACTGGTACTCAGCAGACATTTGTTGAATGAATGTCACCGTGGACAGGGAAGAGGGTACTAGTGTTGGGTGAGCTCCCTACCAGGCATTTGAAAAAACATTGTTTTATCCTCATAAAAAAAAAAAATTACATGGCTGAGAAATGGCAGAGCCAGGATTTGAACCCCAAACTATCTCTCCAAAGCAACTGCTCTTTCCATTAGCACACTGCTCCCTACCTTCACCATCACTATCTACTCAAATATCCACTCCTTCAAGGTCTGGTTTAAAAAAAAACCCTCCTCCAAGAAGTCTTTCCTACTCATTCAGGTCCAGCCCAGACCTTCCACAACACTCAAGTAAGAAACAGCCACAATTCAGGAGAGGAAAGGGCGCCTTCTCAGTAGGGGTAGGTGAGAACTGAGCAGGCTGCATAGGTATTCTGCAGATGGTGTTGTGAGGTCCTGAGCTCCCCCTGCCAGTCCCTTTCCCTGGGGTACAGTCACTAGGCCTTCGTGCCTTTCTCTCCAGTCTTCAGGGTCCAAAACCTTCAAGTTCTCCCCATTTCAAACTGAACCCCAAGTGAACTGTGTTCAAAACACACTCCTTCATTACATCGGTCAGACCTTTGTATTTTAAGTGTCTTATCAACCTTTAGCGTCTGTGAGTACCCCAATCTCTTGAAACACATGAAAATAATTTCAGGAATCACAAGAAGGGACAATGACATTTTAGGAAGCCCAATCATCTGGCTCTCAACCCATCTGAATATTTTTGGGGTGGCCTGGGTGTAAGAAAAGACAACCTGCGATCTCATCCCAGCATCCCTTTCCCCTCCCTGGGAGCAGGATGCCTGGTCTCTAAGGGCAGGATGGAATCCTGGTCCAGAATGCTTCTGGGGTAGTGAACTCTGGTCCCTCCCTCAACATCTTCCAGAGCTTCAGAATTCTTCTCTCTCCCCCTCCCCAGTCCACCCCTTTCTCTCCCTGGTCCCAAACTCCCATAACAGCCCTCAACCTTAACTTAGGAACTATGGTTTTGAATTCATATTCAACAATTCCCTTGGTAACACAAACTCTCATCTGACATGCTGAAATCCACATCACTGGCTCTTGTATTTTTCCACCTGGTTTTAAATGTGTGACAAATAGAGCTCTGCATCCAACCCCTCTCCTGTACTGCAGGAACGTTTGTAATCTTAAGTGTTACCACATCTAAGAAACAACCAATCTCTCCGATCAGAAGAGGTAGGCTAAATAAATTCTTCATGGTTTCCTACTCCTAAATAAAGATTATTCGTGCAATTTACAGTAGCTACCTCATAGCGCTGGTGTGATGATTTAGATAACTCATACCAACTGTTTAGTACCTGGGGCCTGGTACACAAAAAGTGCTCAAAATTTGGCTATGATCATTTATGTACACTATCTCTCACAATAGTACCAGGGGGTGGGTATTATATCACGCATTCCCCAAACCCCAGCACCCCCTCCTCCTTACCCCATTAACAGTAGCAGCAGCCCAGGCTCGGAGTAAAGAAGCTTTCCCAAGGTCAGGCGGGCACCGATATGATGATGCTCGGCCCTCGGCCTCTGACTGAGGGACCCCTCCCATTATACCCTCGGACGGGGCACCGGGGGGCCTTAAAGGAGACAAGTATGGAAAAGCGCTGAGCACAGTGCCTGGCAAAGAGCAGGGACCCTGGGATGCGAAGACCGCGGCACTGCGGTCTCCTGGACTCCTCCCTAGCTGCTCCCCCGGCCCGGGGGAACCAGAGTCCTCCCACCCCCACCCCGGGTGCGCCGCCGAATCACCCCGAGGTCCGCGCCCTGGGGCTTTGTACGCCGCAGGCCGGCCCCACTCACCGAGTCCCAATCGCGGCGCGCGGAAGCGGCCGCCTGGCCTGCGGGGCTGGGGTCGCGGTGGCTCGGCCCGGAAACCCGCCATGCCGGCCCGCGGCCCCCGCACGCCGGGCCCGCGCCCCCGCCCCCGCCCCGCTGCGGCCCGCCCGGCGGGGGAGCCTCCTACCT
>NC_064807.1:60759990-60782520 GCF_023721935.1 Panthera uncia | reverse complement strand
AAAGCCCGGGAGCCGCCGCCCCCTCGCGGGCCGGCCGCCGGCTGCGGGTCCGTCGGCGCGGAGCAGGGCGGGAGCGCGGCCCCGCGCAGTCCCCACCCCACTGAGCTGCGGCCGCCGGGCTCCCCGGAGGCGCGGGGCGGGGCGCGGGGTGGTCCCCCGCCCACCCGACCGTCTTCCTCCGTGCTGACATCCCAGTGCTGATTGAGTTCCCTCTTCCCACCTCTGCGGAGGGGCTCCTGGAGGCCCCGAGAAACTGTGTTTCATCTCCTTGAACAACAAAAGAATCCATTTGTCACAAGGGATTTGGCGGCCATGGACACGAGTTAGCTCCGTCCAAGTCCTCTGTCTGAAAAGGGCCCCCTTTTCTTTTGGGACACCCTGCTACTCGAAACAGCCGGCCCTCGTGTGCTTGGTTCATCACGGAGTTTTGTTTTGTTTTGTTTTTTTATTTGCGGGATGTGTCTCCCCCTAGGCTGCGCGCTCCTAGGGCAAGGACTGTGTGTGCCCTCTGAAGCCCAGGACCTGGGTCAGACACTTTGTGCTGAGTAAGTGGAAATTCACGCGCAGATCAATGAATGCACAACAGATCAAAGTGTAGAACAAGGCACGTTTTATTGCACCTCCCACAAGGATGGTGGCTAGGTGTTTCTTACGTCCTGTATCCATGGAGAAGATTCCAAGCTCAGAAGGGCGGAAAGAGCTGTTGAACTTTGTTTTAATTAAGGTGAAATTCACATAACCTAAAATTAACTACTTTAAAATGAATAATTCAGTGGCATTTATTACATTTACAATGTTGAGCAACCAACATCTCTGTCTGGTTCTGAAAAATTTTTATTACCCAACAGTGACTCCCCATTCCCTCCTCACTCTCCTCCCCCCCCCTCCCCCCATCTCTGGGCAACCACTAATCTATTTTCTGTCTCTCTGGATTTGCCTATTCTGGACATTTCATATACATGGAATCACAGTATGTGGCCTTTTATGTCTGGTTTCTTTCACTTAGCTTGATATTTTTAGGGTCATCTATCTTGTAGCATGTATCTATCAGTACTTCATTCCTTTTTAAGGACAAATAATATTCCACTGTATGTATACCACAATTAGTTTATACATCATCCATTGATGGATATTTCCATTATTTCCATCCTTTGTGAATAGTGCTGCCCTGAACATGCCTGTAATTGTATTTGACTGGGTGCCCGTTTTCAATTCTTTGAGATATACATACCTAGGATTACCCAGGATCAAAAGCGCCAGTAAAAATGAAGATATTATAAGAGTTTTACTGCTTATTGTTTATTATCATAACAATAATTTGTCTAGTATCCAAGTAGCTTTGAAATTTTCCAGAGAACCTGGAAACTAAGACCAGCCTGAGGAAGTTGCTATTGATAAACAAACTTTATGACAATCACGTCCCTGGAACCCAAGGCAAGATACCATTTCTACTATAGTTTTCCACCCCAGTGCCACATTAGACATCCATGAATATTTCCTTCTTAAATAGGGATATGGTCCAGAGAAAACAACTGGGGTGTGAAAATAAGAGTGTCAATTGGGATTAGAAATGTGATTGACAGATGGCACAGAATGGGAAAAACGGTGGATTTAACAGATAGGTTCTGGGTTTGAATCCTGACTTTACTGCCTATATCTTTGTGAACTAAGTTAAACTCCTTGAATCTCAGTTTTCTCATTTCTAAGGTAGGAATAATAATACCTAACTTGGCAGGGTAGATTAACCTACTTGACTTCAGTAAATGACCAGTATTATTATTGTTATTTTTGGTTATTTAAAGTAATGATGATTGACATGAGTCACATGCTGAAATGCTGTTAAGGAAACACAGAAAACTCATATTTAAATTAAAAAATATTTTTGAGGGGCGCCTGGGTGGCTCAGTCGGTTAAGCGGCCGACTTTGGCTCAGGTCATGATCTCGCGGTCCGTGAGTTCAAGCCCCGCGTTGGGCTCTGTGCTGACAGTTCAGAGCCTGGAGCCTGTTTCGGATTCTGTGTCTCCCTCTCTCTGACCCTCCCCTGTTCATGCTTTGTCTCTCTCTGTCTCAAAAATTAAAAAAAAAAAAGTTAAAAAAAAATTAAAAAAAAATTTTTTTGAATGTTTATTTTTAAGAGCGAGAGAGAGAGAGAGCGCGTGAGTGGGGTAGGGACAAAGAGAGACAGAGACACAGAATTTGAAGCAGGCTCCAGGCTCTGAGCTGTCAGCACAGAGCCGTGAGATCATGACCTGAGCCGAAGTTGGACACTTAACCAACTGAGCCACCCAGGTGCCCCAGAAAACTCATATTTAATTATGTGTCTCCTCCCCGAATCAAGAGAGCAAACGTTCTCCAAAACAAACATGACCAGGGAATCTACTCAGACCTGTAATGTGGTCACTGCCCTCCCAGTTCTCTCCGTGTCCCTAACTGAGTTCTCTTCATGTTCCTTTCCCTTGAACAAACTTCTTTAATCTGTCTGAAACTTCTCTGGAAAGTAGAGTAGCAATACCCACTTAACAAGATTGTTTGATGACTCAGTACCGTATCTGTCTCTAAAGGGCTTAGCACAATGCAAGTTTCATAGAAAATACTTAATCAATGTTAGCTGTTATTTCATTATTAATAATAAAGCTGTTATCAGGGTGCCTGGGTGGCTCAGTCTGTTAAGCGTCAGACTTCAGTTCAGGTCATGATCTTGCGGTTCATGAGTTCAAGCCTCACATGGGGCTCTGTGCTGACAGTGCAGAGCCTGGAGCCTGCTTTGGATTCTGTGACTCCCTCTCTCTCTCTGCCCCTCCCCTGCTCGCTCGTGCTCTCTCTCTCTCAAAAATAAACATTAAAAAATTTTTAATAATAATAATACAGCTGTTATAACTTCTCTGTAGAAAATGTTAACAGAAGGGTAGGGTCCACATATCTAGTAAAAGGAAGGCCTATAGAAAGAACACATCCAGGTGACTCGTCTCTTCCCCAAGAGCATGGGGCTTGCCTCAGATGGTCCATCCCCATGCTGGAGGCACACGATGCACTGTGCTCTGATAGCATGTGGAGAACAATTCTGCAAATGGTCTCCTCTACACTCAGATCCAGTCTCACCAAGCAGTTGACATAGGAGTTGGTTTCTACACAAGTTTCCTTACAGGAGGAAAAATAGACGGATCATCTAACCTGAACACTCTAGAGTTCTGAGAAAGTACAGTTCTCTTTGAAAATTAATGCACTGGTATTTCATTTATCCATGTGCCTGTTTTGATTTTGACTGGCCAGATCCAGTCTTCCTAAAATCTAATGAAGTATAGACATTAGAGACTTCTTTCATCTGGCTCTTTGGGGGGTAAGGAGTAGATTCATTCAAATTTGCTAAAGAAAAAGATGTTTATTGAATTACAGGTGAATTGAAAGACAAGAACCCAAGTTGAGCAGGGCCTCACAGGCACCTAAGAGCCAATAGGAACATTTCTCTCTCTTATTTGAGGTGTATCTTTCTGTCTCTGCCTCTCTGACTTTTTCTTCTTGTCTCTCAGTCCCCTCTCTTTGTCTTGGCCTGCCTTTGTCTCCCTCTGTCCATGTACTCCCCTATCTCCCAGCCTGTTCCTTCTGCTTACTTACCTGCACTTGACCATCATGGGTACCTCGGCCTAGGGTAGAAACCTCCTCCTTGTCTCTTGGTTCATATTTACCCACACAAAAAATGTGACTGATCTAGCTTATCATTTCACGCCAGGACACAAGCTGGCAGCTTATGAATTGACTAGTTTGGGACTAGAAGTCCATTTCCGACTCAATCGGCAGTTGTGGGATATAAGGGAGGTATCATCCAGTACAAAAATAACCACCCAGCACAATGGACACTGGGAGTGGGGGTATTCACTGGATACGGGCATGGGTGGATAGATGCACCAAAATCATACTTTCTGAGCCAAATATCAGGATAAGTTGTACTAAGAGTATTTGCAATCCATTCTCTGATGGTAGAGGTAATCTAGGAGATATAGTTCTGATGCTAAAATATCAAAACTTCTGAAGCATTTTGAAAGCTAATGACAAGAATAAACACAGATTTTTGAACTTGAGACTTTTCTGGAAAATATTAGTTACTCTAAGATGGTGAGTGATTTTATAAAGCAGCATACGTACATCACAGAATTGTTTAGAGGACTGAGGTTTGTATATAAAAATCATTTAAGTAGTTCCCATATAATACAAGCTATTATCACATAGTGGAAGACCTATCTGTAGTGATCCTACTAAGGTGCAACTATACTATCAGGCAATCCCTGACTGTTGGTCCATCTGTCTCTTGGCACATTTCTCTTTAAATACAATATTAAGCACAGATAAGCAGGAAAATAGTTTTTAGGAAGCTTCAGGGATTCCTCCTAGGATCTTACCACTGAGGGCATTGAGTTAATATTCTATCTGAACATCTCCTTCCCGAAGTTAGAGAAAGGTAGGCTATTATTCTTCAATGGCCACATATATCCAAATATCTTTCATAAGACATGGGCGCTGAGATCAACAAAAATGCCTCAGTTTACAGGACCTATCTGTCCAGGGAAGGAATGAGGGGCACAGAGCATGGAGCGCTGAACAAGAGGCTACAGGTGAAGCTGTTAAGAACAAAAGCCAGTGTTGATGGAACAATCTAGAGGAGTGTCAGATCAGAAAGTGATGGGGGGAGAGGCCAACGTGAAATACAGGCTGCCTGAAACTTCCAGGACTCAGGGAGTTCAACCTGAGTTGAACACTGCCCTCTACCTTTTCCTGAGACCCACCTTATCTATTTTATTTTATTTATTAAAAAAAAATTTTTAATGTTTGTTTATTTTTGAGAAAGAAAGAGACTGAACAGGGGAGGGGCAGAGAGAGAGAGAGAGAGAGAGAAAGAGAAACAGAATCCAAAGCAGGCTCCAGGCTCTGAGCTGTCAGCACAGAGCCTGATGTGGGGCTCAAACTCACAACCCACAAGACCATGACCTGAGCCAAAGTTGGACACTTAACTGACTGAGCCACCCAGGCACCGACTCCCTCCCCCACCCCGTCTATTTTATTTATTTATTTATTTATTTATTTATTTTAATGTTTATTTATTTTGAGAGACAGAGAGAGAGAGGGCTAGGGCAGAGAGAGAGGGAGACACAGAATCTGCAGCAGGTTCCAGACTCTGAGCTGTCTGCACAGAGCCCAATCCAGGTCTTGAACCCACGAACCATGAGATCACGGCCTGAGCTGAAGTAGGGTACTTAACTGTATGAGCCACCCAGGTGCCCCACCTTGTCTATTTTAAAGTGGCTGGATTCACAAGCTGCTGGCCACTAAAATTGCTGGTGCCATAGTAATTTGACGTTAACATTGAAGTGGTTTTGGGGAACATGTTGTTGGTACCTAGGTGTATTAGTTATTTATTGCTGTGTAACAAATCACTCCAAAATTTAGAGGTGGAAGCCAACAAACATTTATTATCTCACAGTTTCAGTGGGGCAGGAAGCAGCTTAGCTGAACAGTTCTTCCAGGTCGGTCAGATGGTTTCAGTCAAGATGTCAGCTGGGGCAAGAGGCAGATTCCAATGTTCTTTGTAGACCCAAATTTGTCCTCACAGGTGCTCGTCTGTCCTTCATCTCATCTACATCCAGGCTCAACACTAGACTCGAGGCAACAGCAGCCTGAACACACTGTTCCATAAGCTGTCACAATTACGTCAGGCCTAACCCCTTGAAACTGTCCAAAGACACTGGGGCAAGCCTGCATTACTTTTCATAAAACTGCTTGACCCTGTTTTGTATTTCTAGACCTCCTCTGCCACTAATAGGCTGTGAAACCTTGGGAGGGAGGTTTAGTGCCTGAAAAATGAAGAGTTTGGTTTACATCCTCGATGGCTGTTTTGGCATTATTCACCACTCCTGTCTTCCTTTCACTATCCAATTTCTAACACAGCAATTCCACTGCTAGGTGTCTCTTCTGGAAAAATATTTACCTGTGGTTACCAAGAGGCATGTTCACTGCAGCTTTGATGATGGAACGTAAAGGAAGGCATGAGGGAGAGAGGCAGAGAGAGAGAGAGAGAGAGATGCAGAAAGGAAGAAGAACAAGGAGGAGGAGAGGAGGAAAGGATGAGGAAAGAAAAGGATAAAGGGAGAAGGAAATTTTGGAAAATACCTAAGGGCCCATCAATAGAATACTTCAATAAACTATGATTTTTTTTTTTATAGGACAACAAAGCATTCTATTGATGTGGGGTTTTTTGTTTGCTTAATTTTGGTTTTGTTTAGTTTTGCCCAGTCATTTTGGCTCCACAATTTTAAACTGGTACACATTTTAGTCTTGGGCATATTTTCACCCAGAACATTGTGATCTAAGGATGTTGTGATCCATTTTGATGCAACTAAAAAGTTAGCTTGCTCTTAACTCTACAGCAAATATGAATAGCTGGTCCTGTAAGCAAAGGTAAAAAAGCAATAGACCTACAGAAGATGACAAGGAGATTTTACTCCTCTGGAACACCTGAAAGGATTTCCTTACATATTCTCACAAATTAAGAATTAGTATAAACTGTCAGTATTTTATCCAATTCATAATAAATATTTCTGGTGGACACAATACAAAATTAAGTTGACAGTGGCTAAAAGTGCACATGGCAGATGTCAGATCTGCCAACTTTGACTTGCAAAAACAGGACTTACTAGAAATACTAATTATAAACTAGAACTCAAATAGCAGAAAAGCTAACCAATTAAATAGAAAATAGAAACTTTTCATAAAGGAATTGATTTTATTAATCCTCTCAGTTACAATTTCAGTAAAATAAAAATGTAAAAATTTGGACAAGGTCAAAAATTTGATGACCAAGTCATTAAAAGAAGGAATATATGAGAAACTTTCATAGCCAAGAGGAGTTGAAGGGGACATGACAATTAAATATAATGTGCTGTGTGGATGAAACCGGGAACCAAAGGGGGGCATTAGGCAAAGGAAATCTGAATAGAGTATAAGCTTTTGTTAATAATAATGTATCAGTGTTCCTTTTCCCAACCTCAGGCTAGACATAGTGGGGAGAATGCTGACTGCAAGATAGAAAACAGATTGGGTTAAAAAAAATAATGATGATAATGATAATAATCAATAATCAAATAATAGTAATGATGATGATGATATTGATGATGATGTATCAACACTGGTTCATTCATTGTGACAAAGGCCCCATGCTAATATCAAAGGTTAACAATAGGAAAAATTGGGTGTGGGGGGTATATGCAAACACTGTACTATCTTTAGTTTGGAATGACTTTCACAGTTTCGGGAAGTATTAGGTATTTTATAGGATGTCCCTCAGTTTTTCTCAATATTAGATGGGGGTTATGGATTTGGGGGAGGGAAGTAACTATTAGAATTTTTAATTGTGAAATTCTGCGCATCTAGAGAAATACTACTTGCACATATGAGAAAAGGGTACAGACAAGGGTTTTTGGAGCATTATTTGAGAAAAAGTAAAAAACATCTATTGATAGGGAAATGATTAAACTATGGAATAGCCATAGTGTAGAACACCACATTTCATTGACTATAGGCGTCATCAATTATAGACATCATTATTTTATGTATCACTAAGAAAAATGCTCCTAATTATGACATATTTATCACTCATACTTTTTTTCATACTTATTCAGAAAGCCAACTAAGACTTAAGGCATGGATTTTTTCAAAATTTCATATCATCCTTGTGCATACACTAAAAGGAAAGTATTCACAAAATAAAGACACATCTAAATCTTCTTCTCAGAGCCTGAACCTTCTGAATCATGTTTAGACTCCAAATCATCAATATTCCAGGCTGCTAACATCCATTCTGCAAGTTTTGAAGCATATCCAGCAGGCAATGACGGCTACATCACTACTGCTGCCTAGCTGACAGCAATTGTAAGGTGCACACCAATTTTAAAGATCATAAAATGTGAATGAAAATGTGTGCCTTAGAATAATGAAACAAGGATATCAGGCCACAGCTAAAGGGACCGAGGCAGTTTCATATATGCTACCATGCAAAGCTCTAATTCATATTGCAAAGGAAAAACAGCTAGTTGCAAGAAATATATACACTATGAGCTCATTTATGGAAAAAGCAGAATCAGCCTCTATATTTCTGTAGCAGACACTGAATTGGTTACCTAAAAGACAGGCACAACTTGCTTTTACTGTGCCATTCTATACTTCAGATACTTGCAAGGTAAATTACTTTCCTACACTCCCTTGTTGATAGACGGGTCATGTGATACAGCTCTGGCCAATGAATTATAGGCAGATGTTCTGGTAGGCTTCCTTTCCTGATAAAAATAAAAAACTTCGCAAGAAGATGACTGTTGTCCTTTCCTGTCTAGTGTGTGGACACATTCTTAGAGGAGCAGCAATCACCTTGTGGCTTGTGAGGACAAAAGCCAAAGGCTGTGGATGGTGGAAATGAAAGAAAGAGCCTGGGCTCCTGATGATATCACAGGGCTGTCCTGCATTGCTAGCTCTGCCCTGTCTGCCCCTGAGCTTCTTTCTGAAGACACCAGTGAACTGCCTTCTTTTGTTGGGTATTCAGTTGGCTGAATAGAGTCCTAACTGCCACGAGTCATACAAGTGTGGAGATAGATTTAAAAATATCTGAACAAAGTGTAGACTAAACTGATAAAAGACAATTGGAGGTGGGAGTGGAATGGGGAGTAGATGTTGGGAGGCTTTAGCTTCATTTTCACTTTTTGAATCTCTTACAACATAAAGGTATACACATATTACCTATGTAAGTAAAAAAACATTTTTTGTATAAGACTGATGTCAAATGGAAAGGGACTTGCTGACAGGGAAGGAGCTTACAATGGGGTAGCACCTCAGGCTATTTTTTCAGATGACTTAAGCCCAGGAAGACAAAAGATTTTCTGCTGAGCTATCAGATTACTCTCCATTCAAAAAGGTTAGTATGGATTGATTTATTCTTTTTTTTTTTTAATGTTTATTTATTTTTGAGAGACAGAGAGAGCACGCTTGCACATGGGAGAGAGGCAGAGAGAGAGAGAGAGAGAGAGGGAGAGGGAGAGAGAGAATCCCAAGCAGGCTCTGCACTGTCAGCATAGAGGCACACAGCAGGACTCCATGTGAGATCATGACCTGAGCTGATAGCTTAACTGACTGAGCCACCCACGCACACCTGGATTGATATATTCTTACTGCAGACTGCTTCATAATGAATACCAGTTCTTTTTCTAAATGCCTACAAATTACCTTTGGTATGATCCATTCTGGGTTTGTATGGGTGCTCAGTAAAAGTCAAGATTACTAGATGGCATTTTTCAAGATTACTTTTTTCTCCTTTTTAAAATCAGAACATGTCCCAGTCTTGAATTTCCTGTTACTACACACATACTCTGACATTTTCCAAGGATTACTAGCATAGCAGTGGCAAACAAAAGATCCTGGCACAAAAACCACAATATGATGACTATTATGCTATTAATAATGATAATGATAATAATAGTACTTATCACTTATTGGTGGTTTTCTGTGTGCCAGGCAGAGTGCTAAGCAATTTACACACAGTCGCATTTAATCTTCACAAAAGCCTGTTGCAGTCCATGGCTATTATCGGTTCCGTTTTATTTTATTTTTTAAATGTTTATTTACTTATTTTTGAGAGAGAGAGAGAGGGGCAGAGAGAGAGGGAGACAGAGAATCCCAATCAGGCTCTGCACCCTCAGCGCAGAGCCCAACCCAGGACTCAAACTTACCAACTGACATCACAACCTGAGCCAATATCAAAAGTAGGATGCTCACCTGATTGAGCCAGGTAGTCTCAGGCGATTAACTTGCCCAAAGCCACAGTCACACTAAGTCATAAATGTATTGGAACCCGCAAAGCACCAGCTCTTGACCATTAAATTTAACTGAAAGGCAAAATCAACAGACTTCTACAGGTAGTGGTAAAAGGCGCATCGTGTGCAAACTGAGGTCAGTCTCCAACAGGTTCCCTTTGAGTATCCGTCGACACCCCCTACCTGGCCCCACCTTCACTAACCCCGAGGAGCCAGAGCCGACTCCTTTTCGGATCCTATCCGTATTTTCCTTATCACCGCAGGCTGAGTTCCGCAGGCCCCGCCCCCCAGCCGGAGGGCGCCTCCAACGCAAGCGCACTATAGCCTGGAATTTGACTAAGGTTCCGCGCATCCCCGAGTGCAGGGGACAGGTGCTGAGGGGCGCGTGGTGCGGGGCCACGCCTGGAGGTGGGTGGGGCCTCTGTGTAAACTGCGAGAGGCCTGGGCTTTGGGCTTGCGGAAATAAATGGTGGGGAGTGGGCTTCTTCCCCGGAAGGAACCTCAAGATGTTTCCATGCACAAGAGTTTCATCACCCATACATTTATTCCAGAAATAAGTCTTAGTGACTACTGTGTGCAGAAGCCCACCCACCTGGCATGAATACTGTCCTCCCTGGGCTCCCGCATTTGACAGATAGAACATGAGAGAGGGACAGACTAGGAAATGTGAAAGGTGTTCCTTGAAATCCCCCTCCCCCTCCCTCCCAACACCCATGAATGACAATATCCAACGCAGTAGGAGGAAATATAGGCCTAAGTCAGGGTTCTTGTCCACACCTACGAGGGAGATGGTAGTCAGATTGCTTCTAAAGCCTCCATTACACTCTCTTCTGTTCTCCATGGCACTTGTACTTACTCCGCACTTAACGTCAATCTTGCTTTCTAGAAGCTTACACTCTAGTGGGCTTAGAACACTCCACCACAATATAGGATGAGGAAAGCCTGCACTCAACGGAGGGGCAAACAGCTGGAGAGGGTTTGTAGAAGACACACAATCCTCACACTGGTCCCCAGGATTATCACTGTGGTTCAAAGTAAGTAGGTAAAGACAGGCCTGACCTATTCAAAATACTTGCGAAAGTGAGGCGCCTCCCTCAGGAAGCTCACTATCTTTGACAAAAAGAAAAATTAAAGAATGGAAACAGCATGCTGTGCTGTTAACTAGGAGAAAGCAAAATAAATAAGTAATGGATAGAAAAATATGATTTCCCTTGCTTATTGGTATTTTTGTGAAAAACTATTTTTATTGCAGTTCTATTTTGTCCAAAGTTTTAGTTTCTCAAATCTGCAGCAACCTGAGCCATTTTTGCATAAGTTCCCATTTTTTCACTGTCTACTTCATGCCACCCCTCTGCCCTCCCTTCCAATTCTTCCTCCTCAGGCTATCACATTCCCCTAGTAATTAACAAACCTAAATTGTAGAAATAGTTTCTGCTCCCATTGTTCAGCTCCTAAACTGTCTTCCTTTCCAGAATATAGAGGCTTTCATTCATTAAAAAAAGCAGCCAAATCTTTTTTTTTTTTTTTTTTTTTTACTTATATTGACTTAAAAAAAATTTTTTTTCAGTGAGCTCTGCACTCAATGTGGGGCTGAAACTCACCATCTGAGATCAAGAGTTGCATACTCTACCTAACCAGTCAGCGGCCCATATTGACTATTTTATAATGTCCCAGTTCCAGAAAGCTTTCCGTCTTTCCGGTCTTACAATCAAGAAATCTCAGAATTTTTGTAATTGTCCCCACTCCCACACCACCATGTCAGGTATATTACAAAGTCTTCTCAATTTTATGTCCCCCCATATTTCTCAAACTTTTCTTTGTCTCTCCATCACCATCCACCACCTTAGTCTAACTTCCCACCTGGATTACTGCTATTTCCACCTCCATTTCATTTTTGGCCTCCCTGACAATCCATTCTCCCCTGAGGAATTTTCTTTCTTTCTTTCTTTCTTTCTTTCTTTCTTTCTTTCTCCCTAATGTTTATTTATTTTGGGGGGGGGGGGGAGCAGAGAGAGAGAGGAAGGGAAAGAATCCCAAGCAGGTTCTACAATCATCTCCCAGCTGTTGTGGAACTCAATGCCACATCCTGAGATCATGACCTGAGCCTAAACCAAGAGTCAGATGCTCAATTCACTGAGCCACCATGGTACCCTTCCCCTGAAGAATTTTCTTAATTCACAAATCTAATTTGTCATTGAATGCCTAATACCTATCAATGGTTTACTTTATTTTTTAAGGATAAAAACCCAAATCCTTACTGGAACCTACAATGTGCTCCTGCCAAAATCTTCACCCTCTTTGACTCTGTTCTCCCCTTTTGTCTTTCTGTTTCATCCATTGTCCTTCCAATACCTTAAACATGCTCTCCTACCACAGGAACTTTGTACAAGCTATTCCTTCTGTTTAGTATGTTCTTTTTCTTATTCATTACATTCTTTAAACTTTTTTTTTTTAGTTTTATAACTTCATTGAAGAATAATTAACAAATATGTATACTTTTAAAGTGTACAACATGATGGTTTGATATACATTGTGGAATGATTACCAAGATAAAGATAACACATCCATCGCCTCACAAAGTTAACTCTTTTGTACAAACTCTTTGTGTGTGTGTGTGTGTGTGTGTGTGTGTGTGTGTGGTGAGAATACTTAAGATCTACTTAGTAACTTTCAAGTATACAATACCATGTTAAGTGTAGTTGCCATGCTTGCTCTACATTAGATCCTCAGAACTTATTCTTCTTGTAACTGAAAGTTGTACCTTTTGACCTACATTTCCCCATTTCCTCTTCCCCCACAGCCTCTGGCATGACCATCATTCTATTCTCTGATTCTATGAAACTGGCTTTTTTTTCTAGATTCCACACATGAGTGATACCATACAGTATTTATCTTTCTCTGTCTGGCTTATTTGACTTAGCATAGCACCTTCACCTATGTTGTTCCACATGAAAAGATTTTCTTCTTTTTATGACTGAAAAGTATTTATTTTTATATTTATTATGAGAAATAAATATTTATATTTATTATGAGAAATATATATCTCATATTTTATATATATTTATATCTCTGTCACATTTATCTTTTATTACATATTACACATTATTACCTATTATCATATATTTCATTTACTTGTATATGAGGTATATATATACACATTTTCTTTGTCCATTCATCCACCAGCAACAGGTAGGTTGTTTCCATGTCTTGGCTACAGTCAATAATATTGCAGTGAATGTGGGAATGCATATATCTCTTTGAGATACTGATTTTATTTCCTTTGAATATATATCCAGAAGTGAAATTGTTAGATCATATAGTAGTTTTATTGTTAATTTTTTGAGGAACCTCCATACTGTTTTCCATGATGGCTATACCAATTTACATTCCCATCAACATAGTATAAGAATTCCTTTTTCTCCACATCCTTGCCGACATGTTACCTTTTGTCTTGATAACAGCTATCCTAACAGGTGTGAGGTGACTTTCCATTGTGGTTTCAATTTGCATTTCCCTGATGATTAGTGATGTTGAGCACCTTTCCATATACCCATTTGCCATTTGAATGTCTTCTTTGGACTCATCACATTCTTAACACCTACACATCCTTTAGATCTCAGATTCAAAGTAACTTCTTAAGAGAAAACTTCTCTTGGGGTGCTTGGGTGGTTCAGTGGGTTAAGCGTCTGACTTCAGCTCAGGTCATGATCTCATGGCCCATGAGTCTGAGCCCAGTGTCCGACTCTGTACTGACAGCACAGAACCTGGGGCCTGCTTTGGATTGTGTCTCCCTCTCTCTCCACCCCTCCCCCTCTCACGCTCTGTCTATGTCTCTCTCTCAGAAATAAACAAACATTAAAAATTTTTTTAAATTTATTATTATTATTTTTTAAACGTTTATTTATTACTGAGAGACAGAGAGACAGAGTGTGAGCAGGGGAGGGGTAGAGAGAGGGGAGACACAGAATCCAAAGCAGGCTCCAGGCTCCGAGCTGTCAGCACAGAGTCCGACATGGGGCTCAAACTCACAAACTGTGAGATCATGACCTGAGCCGAAGTCGGTCGCCCAACCAACTGAGCCACCCAGGCACCACCCCCAAAAATTTTTTTTGAACAGAAAATTTCTCTGACTCACAGACCAGGCCATTACAGAGAGATTTCCATTTACCCCTCCAGATACATTCTCCACCTTTTCTACCATGCTTTGTATCTAAGGAGGCCAACCTGTAAGGACCACACCAAAGACTCCCTGGCCCTCTGGCTTATGACTGGGGAAAACAATCTGAGCGGGGAGCACAGACAGGAGTTCAGAGCCAGGTGGGATATTTTGGCATTTATTCCTCTGATCTCTCTTTCAGGATTGCTGCAGGCAGTCTGTTCCCTTAACCAAGTGCCTACTACAGCTTAGACCAGGCAGGGGTCTCCACCAAGTGTTCTTTGTTTCCACATTCCAGTAACTGCCCACTCCTCCCTCCTCTTGCCCAGTGTGTCACATACTGCATTATTACTTGTGATTTCCCTAATCCCTACCCACTCCTTTCTGAATAGATCTTGTGTTAAACACTCTTCAAATTACTCTCTTGAAGTGTGCCATCTGTTTCCCCCTGGGACCCTGATTGAGACATTGCCCCAGGGAATTTTTCGTGTAACTAAAATTTACATCACTGGTGTTAAGACTTTTCTTATAGCCAACAACAATGGATTTTCTAATCAGTTATATTTACAGAAATTGAATGCTATTTGTTTATTGAAAAATTACATTTTTTTAAAAAAGAAAAAGGATACAAAATATATGTTGAATTTGATCTTAATTTTATAAAACAAAACAAATTAAAAACAGATGTGTATATATACAAAAGATTCAACATATTAATGCTCCAAAATGGTGACAGTCAATTCTGAAGTGACAGGATTATTTTTTCGTTATAATTTTCTATGTTTTCCTTGCTTTTGGCAAAAATGCCATATTATTTTTACAATGGAAAAATATATATAAATGTTATTTTAAAACATTTTATTTGATCCAATCATACAAATTATAAAAATTGCTAATTAATTAAAATGGAAGTTAAATAAGACAATGAAAGTGTATTACCTAGGACATTACTTGGCACAGTAATGTAGACATTCAATATGTCAATAGTAATTTTTTGTTACAAATCAATGTGTTACATACTTTACCTAATGAAACAAAATACAGAGAATAGAAATTAACCTTTTCTGGATGACTCAGGAACGTTAATTATTATATTGTACTTTAATAACATGATGCTCTGAGCTCAGTTCAATCCTATCATTTAAAATGCAAGAAAATCTGTAAAATGGAAGCATCCCTAGAGAGATTAAGTGACTTCCCTGAGGTCATATACAGCTAATTAGTGCTCTGGGCTCACCTTTTCTCTCTAAAGACTTTCTTCAAGATATCCCTCCTTCTCTCTGGAGAAATACTTCTTTCCCTGTATTTGTCACTACCTACAATTTAGTTAATTCTATTAGAGCCTTTTCATTAGGTAATTAAATCTATTTCTATCTTTATCATAGTACATCATGTACAACTTTTTCTTCTCTCTCCTTGTCTCAGTTCTATTTTATTTCTGGAAACGGAACTAACCAGGTGAAATGAGTACTAGTTATAGACACAGGGAAAGGAAATAAAAGAGTTTCTGAGTAAAATTAAATAAAGAGTAAATACCATCAACTTTTAGAGCCCATTGACATGTCCTGTATTCCTCTTCAGAAAACATACAAACGTCCATTCTCCAACTCTTTATCCTAACAGTACTTTAGTGGTGTATGACTTCGGTATTAAAAGATGGACAAGTTAATCAGGTGGTTCAGTGAGTTGAGCGTCCGACTTCCACTCTGGTCATGATCTCACGGTTCGTGAGTTCAGGCCCCGCATCAGACTCTGTGCTGACAGCTCAGAGCCTGGAGCCTGCTTCAAATTCTGTGTCCCCCTCTCTCTCTGCCTCTCCCCTGCTCATGCTCTATCTGTCTCTCCCTCTCTGTCAAAAATAAATAAACATTAAAAAAAAATTTTTTTTTAAGATGGATAAGTTTAGGGGCACCTGATGGCTCAGTTGGTTAAGCATCCAACTCTTGATTTTGGTTCAGGTCATGATCTCATGGTTCGTGTGATGGAACCCCAAGTCTGGCTCTGCACTGGCAGTGTGGATCCTGCTTGAGATTCTCTCTCTCTGTCTCCCTGTAGCCTCCCCCTGCTTGTGCTTAAGCTCTCTCTGTCTCAAAAATAAATAAATAAGCATTAAAAAAAAAGATGGACAAGTTTTGTGTAAAGCTTTATGAATTTTGAGAAACATGTATACTTGTGTGACCATTGTCTAGGTCAAGATAAAGAAATTTCCTTCTCCTCAGAAAATTCCTTCATGTCTCCTCATCCCATGCCCTACAGCCCCCATGCCCTGCCCCTGGCACATTACAACCACTGTTTTTTTGTTTTTTGGTTTTTTTTAGGTAGGCTTCACACTCAGCATGGAGCCCAGTGCAGGGCTTGAACTCACAGCCCTGAGATCAAGGCCTGAGCTGAAATCAAGAATGGTTGCTTAACCAACTGAGCCACCCAGGTGCCCCTGTTCTTGAACTTCTTATAAATGGAATCACACAGTGTTTACTATTATCATTCCTCTATACTGCTGTGCGACATACTACGGTATTCCATTCTTTATTTATTCTTCCTTTGATGGACAGGTGTGTTGTTTCCATTTTGGGCTTCTATGAATAAAGCTGCTATGAATATTCCTGTACAATTTTTTTTGGACATGTGCACTCGTTTCTTCTGGGTACATGCCTAGAAGTGGAATTCCTCTATCATGGAAATTGCTTTATTATGGTGGACATGTTACTGTAAGAAACTAATGGAAGGAAGAAAAATTTCTTCCTCCACCCCTCAAGGTCTTCTAGCGAGACTAAGAATTAAATTTGCATGAAACAGATTAACAGGAGAAAAAAGCCACAGTTTTATTAGGTGAGCACAGAGGCCCAATAATGAAATTGAAACCTAAAGAAATGACCGAGTCAGGCAGTTTTTATACTCTTTAGACAAAGAGACAATAAATCTATGAGGAATTGACAGGACAAAGAAAACCTAGCTTTGAGAGCTACAATTACTTAAAAAGAAACAAGCATTGTTGATACAGCCTTCCTGGCTCTAAATTTCCCATCTCTGGTGATAAGGACATCGCTTTACCTCCTAGTCCAGGGAGGGTAGCTTTCACAGAGGAGACTGATTTCCTGATTTCAGGGGGACAGAGGAGGGTCTGAATGTCCTTGCACAGCTGTCTCTTAAGTAACTTTTATTTAACATAATCAACATGTCAAAGTGGCACATTTTGAGGCAGCCTGCCTTAGGCTCTTACACTAAGAAACAGTTTTCTTTCTTTTTTTTTTTTTTACTTTTTTTTTATTTTTTTTATTTTTTAATATGTGAAATTTACTGTCAAATTGGTTTCCATACAACACCCAGTGCTCATCCCAAAAGGTGCCCTCCTCAATACCCATCACCCACCCTGCCCTCCCTCCCACCCCCCATCAACCCTCAGTTTGTTCTCAGTTTTTAACAGTCTCTTCTGCTTTGGCTCTCTCCCACTCTAACCTCTTTTTTTTTTTTTCCTTCCCCTCCCCCACGGGTTTCTAAGAAACAGTCTTCTAAAGTGGTTATTCTCTTTCATATTCTCTCCCATTACCCCACACCCATACCAATACTTTGATTTCCTAGTCTTTTAAATTGTAGCCATTTTGTGAGTATGTTTTTTGTTTGTTTATAGTTTTTAAATATTTTTTTTTAATTTTATTTAAATCCAAGTTAGAGTATACAGGTGTCTTACATTATGATTTTAATTTGTTGAGCACATTTTCATGAGTTTAGTAGGTCATTCAGAAATCTTCAGTGAGGCTTTACCTCAAGAAGCCCATCACGTAAGTATAAAAAAATCAACTGAGATTGTGCTACAGAAAGCTGTCCTATGTTGTTGAAGCCTCATTAACTGAAGATGATATTCAGAATATCGATCTTTCCAGCCAGGCAGGGTAGGGGAGTAGGGAGACACGTCCCAGAGGAAACAAGAATAACCCTCTATTACAGGAAGGAAAGCAGCATTTTTGTAAGGTTGTAGTTCCCACTGAAGGTTTCAAGGACTGTCAGAGGGAAATGGGGACCAGTTCTAGATTGGCTGTTGTTTCTGAGGCTGAATCAAATGTGCGATCGATGAACCAGGGATTGGATGCTATCTGTTGACAGAGTATCCTTCCTGGTCAGTCATGTGAGCACACTGCAAAATGACCAGACCTGGAGGGGGTGGGACCAGACAATAGGAAACAACAAAAAGAAACATCCCACAAGGAGTGCCTGGGTGGCTCAGTCCATTAAATGCCTGACTCTTGGTTTTGGCCCAGGTCAAGATCTCTCGGTTCATGGGATTAGCCCCACAACATTGGGCTCTGTGCTGACAGCAGGGAGCCTGCTTGGGATTCTGTCCCTTTCTCTCTCTTTGTTTCTCTCTGCCTCTCTCTTCCTGTCTCTCTGCCCTTCTCTCTCTCTCTCTCAAAAAAAAAAAAAAAAAAAAAAATCCACATTAAGAGCTTGGAAACTCAGGGCGCCTGGGTGGCTCAGTCGGTTAAGCGTCTGACTTCAGCTCAGGTTGAAAGGTTGGGCCTACGCCGGCGACTCCATCTTGTTCTGTGTTCTCCACCTTGAGTGACTATGTCCCCGACATGACCCCTTTTCCGGGAAAATCACAGAAACCTCAGACCTCGCCTCCTCCCCTTGAGTAACCTCCCGCTCACCCGTTCAAACTTCCTGATCAAAACACGCCCAGCGACCTGCGTAACAGGACTCCGACCCTTCCCCAGCCAATCAGCCGAGGCCACGACCCTTCCCCAGCCAATCGGCTGAGGCCACAGCCATTACCTCACCAACTGCCCCTAGACTCCTATAAAAGCTTTGTGCTTTTGAAACTCGCTCTCTCTCCCTGGTATCTCACCGCTGCGTCGTTGCAGGTAGGGGATTGAGCTCAAGCTAGCTCGAATAAAGGTTCTTTTGCTTTTGCATCGGACTCGGCTCCCTAGTGGTCTTTGGGGATCACAAATTCTGGGCATAACAAGGTCACGATCTCGGGGTCCATGAGTTCGAGCCCCGTGTCGGGCTCTGGGCTGATGGCTCAGAGCCTGGAGCTTGCTTCCGATTCTGTGTCTCCCTGTCTCTCTGCCCCTCCCCCATTCATGCTGTGTCTCTCTCTGTCTCAAAAATAAATAAACGTTAAAAAAAAAATTAAAAAAAAAAAAGAGCTTGCAAACTAAAGTTCAAAGTACAAATGGCAGGGTAGCTGGTTCAATTGATTGAGCATGTGACTCTTGATCTCAGGGTCGTGAGTTCAAGCCCCACACTGGGGGCAGAGATTACTTAAATAAATAAAGAAAAAAGTACAAATGGAAAATGTACTCCTGAGGAAACAGATGACAAAGAAAAAAGTTTATAATTCTCAAAGAAGTAAATGAAGGACATCCAGAAGAGAACAAAATCATGAAACACTACTGCTGAAAAGGAAAACTGCAGTGAAACAAAAATCTCAGCAAACAAGATAAAGCCTAGAATGAATACTATTTAAAAAAAAAAAAATTGAGAAATAGCGCTGATGAATTCATCTAGGAGCACCACAGAGATGAAAAGATTATTTTGAAAATATGAAAAAGCCGTTAACAAACATGGAGGATAGTTTAAGACATTGCAAAATATATTTCACAGTGGATGAATGATTATGTGCGTTATGGGAATTATATGTAAATAAAGCTATTTTAAAATATATCTAGATCTAGGGCGCCTGGGTGGCTCAGTCGGTTGAGTGTCCGACTTCAGCTCAGGTTATGATCTCGCGGTCTGTGAGTTCGAGCCCCATGTTGGGCTCTGTGCTGACAGCTCAGAGCCTGGAGCCTGTTTCAGATTCTGTCTCCCTTGCTCTCTGCCCCTCCCCCGCTCATGCTCTGTCTCTCTCTCTCTCTCTCTCTCTCTGTCAAAAATAAATAAACATAAAAAAATTTTTTTAAATAAAATCTAGATCTAAATCTATGAGGAATTGACAGGACAGGATCTAGATATATCGGAGTTCCAGAAGAGAATAGAGGGAAGCATGGTAAAGAGAGAGCAGCTGATAGTTTTCTAGAACTGAATAAAGTCTTGAGTTCTTAGAAAGCCCTAGGTACAGTAATAAATCTGTAAAACTGTAATAAATAAGAAAAACTTAAAAAACTACAGTACAGAAGTATAAAGTGTATGCATTTGAAGTCCCTCATCGCTCACCACAGTATCACTTCTCTCTCTCTGAATCATCCCTATTTTTCCTCTTTAAAAATTTTAAAATTTGTTTATTTAGCTATTTATTTATTTTTAAGCAATTTCCATGCCAAACATGGGGCTCCAACTCACAACCCCAAGGTCAAGAGTCACATGCTCCACCAACTGAGCCAGCCAGGTGTCCCTAATCATCCCTGTTAACCAGCTTGGTGCATCAGTGTACATCTATATCTGTATCTATATCCTTCTGTATATCTGTATTATACAAGTATTTAGTTCAGTGTGTGTGTTTTTAATTAATAAAGAGGATCTTATAATACATTTGCTGTATAGCTTTCTCTTCTCAAGTGATAAGTCATAGGGATCTTTGCGTACAACTATCAGATTGTTTTATTTTTTATTATGAAGTTTTTCTTCCTTTAAATGTTATTTTAAAATAAGTTTTGTTGGGGTACCTGGAAAGAACAGTCAGTTTAGCATCCAACTCTTGATTTCAGCTCAGGCCATGACCTCATGGTTCGTGGGATTGAGTCCTACCTCGGGCTGTGCTGACAGCATGGAGCCTATTTGAGATTCTCTCTCTCCCTCTCTCTCTCTGCTCCTTTCTCTCTCTGTCTCTCAAAATAAATAAATAAACTTAATAAAAAAATAAAAAATAAATAAAATAACATCTGTTATTTTCTTTTCAAATTCAGAGAAAAATAAAGAGGAGCCCATAATCTCACTTCCCATCTATTGACATTTTTAAAATAATGAAAGAAATAAATATTCATGGCTAGAAAATGAACACTCCAGAAAAGAACAAACAACATGATAACATGTGACTCTTCCCAAAAAATTATGTTTATTAACATATGTCATTTATATAGATTTTTTAAAAAGTTAATACAAAAGGAATCATTATAATCATATGATATATAATGACCATATATCAATGTTGTTCCACACATTGATTTTTCACCTAGTAAAATCTACCCATTTGATCTACCCATTAACATATATAAAACTATAGTATTATTTCCTTTTTAATGGATTCATAATATTCCATAAAACATAACATTATACATAAGTACAATATATATATGGAATATATTGCATATACATTCTTTAATGTGCCCTTACTATTCCTTTAATGACAATCATTTAGGTTTTTTTACAATGTTTTGCTTTTGCTAAACATCCTTGTTTATACATCTTTGTGCATGTGTGTGAATATTACTGTTCCATAGATTTCTAGATTTGGAACTCTGATCTAAGGCACGCAGGCACTTAAAATTTTGCTGACTACCGTCCACTTTTCCTCCCCCAAATCTACACAAGTTTACACTTCCTTTAACAAAGTATCTGAGCGATTTTTTTCTCCACTTCTTGTTAATACCAAGTGTAATCAATTAAAAAAAATCTTAGTCTGCATGGAAACTAAAAATGCTATCTCATTATTTTACATGGCATTTTCCTAATTACTAGTAAGAAGGACAATGTTTCATAGGGTTAATGATCATTTGAATTTCTTTTTCAAGCCCATTTTTTGGTTAGAGTGAGTGTGCGTGTGTGTGTGCTGAAATAATCTTGCTTGTCTTTTATCTGTCATGATATCTTTTTACTATATCAAAGCTTGAAATTTTAATGTTTGTTTATTTTTGAGAGAGAGAGCACGAACAGGGGAGGGGCAAAGGATCCAAAGCAAGCTCAGTGCTGGCAGCAGAGAGCCCAATGTGTGGCTCGAATTCAACAAACCATGAGATCATGACCCAACCCAAAGTTGGCCACTTAACCAACTAAGCCACCCAGGCGGCCCTCAAAGCTTGAAATTTTAATAAAACCTAATGGTCAATCTTTTCCTTATGGATTTCAGTTTTAGTTATCTTCTTGTAAAGGCCTTCTACATGCTCAAGATATTTTCTTTTAAGGTTTTTAAAAAAAATATTTAGGGGCACCTGGGTAGCTCAGTTGGTTAAGCGTCTGACTTTGGCTCAGGTCAGGATCTTGTAGTTTGTGGGTTCAGGCCCTGCGTTGGGTCCTCTGCTGACAGCTCAGATCCTGGAGCCTGCTTTGGATTCTGTGTGTCCCTCTCTCTCTGCCCCTCTCTTGCTTGCACTCTGTTTCTCTCTCTCTCAAAAATAAATAAACATTAAAAGATTATACAAAAGTATTTAGATGTTAGGTTGGGATATAAATAAAACTTTGCTTTTCAAATCCATAGCCAATCATCCCAGCGTTATTACATCATCTTTTTCTTCATTGGCTTGAAATATCATGTTCATCATATACTTCGTTCCGATATATATATCTCATATATAATTGTGTGTGTGTGTATGGATGCCATATATGGAGACCTCAGATCTCTACTGCACCAGAATAATTACCAGTGGCTCCAG
>NC_064807.1:60751712-60759980 GCF_023721935.1 Panthera uncia | reverse complement strand
ATTTCTGGCATTGGTCACAGGTGAGGGGTTGGATCATTCAGGGACTATTGGAAGAGATTCAGCTTTGTATATGATAAAATGCAGGGGAAAATCATGACAAAGATCAAGAGATGTGTTGGAGAAGCAGCAATGGAAAGTGCTGGAAAAGTAGGCTGGAGCAAGCCTGTGAAAGACCCTGATACTATGCTTTGTAGGTCAGTTCTTACTTTTCAGTCAATGGAGAATTTATTAAAGGACAGCTCCACTCCACTGGCAGCATGCATGATAGACATTTACAGTAAAATTTTTATGATCATAACCACCAGCAAATATTTATTAGGCCCTTGCTATGTATATAAGATTCAGACCCAAGTTTCAGAATATTTACATTCTTTTTGGAGGGTGACAGGAAAAGTGAGAGGTAAATATGATGTAAAGGGAAAATTAGAAGTACAGAAAATCAATGCCACAGAATCCAAAGGAGAAAGAGAACATTATAGGCTGGAGTAGCTGAAGAAACTTATCTTGAAGAATTAAGGTTTGAACTTGATCTTGAAGGACAGGTAGGTCTTAAGTGTGGAACAGGTGGGATGAATTCTGGGAAAAGGGGTTAGCAAAGTGGAAAATCACATCAGGACACCAAAGGAAGAATTAGAGGTAAGTTAGTTGAACAGGTGGATTGAAACCAATCTATATTATTTTGTAGACAGGTGAAAACACTCAAAGTTTAAAAAATATTTTTTTTTAGATAACGCTGGATACTACAAAGTCATGTTTAACATGATCTTAATTCAACATTGCTTCTGAGAGGCTGCAGATTGGTGGCAGAGAGAACAGTCTGGCCTGAGTGAGCAATTCATTAAGGAACTATGATTGACCAAATTATTAATTAGGAATGAGGTTTTGTGTTATTGTACCATCTAACAGAAAAGTCAAGTAATATTGGCTTAAATAACATAGTCTAGAAGAAGTTTCATCTGGGCTGGTGAGCAGCTCAAGGATTTCAAGGCCAACGTCTTTTAGTTCTCTTACCTAAGGTTCCCATGTGCTATAAACTGTGATGTGTCCTTTCCAAAGTCGTATGTTGAAGACCTAGCCCCCAATTTGACTATATCTGGAGATAGGAGCTTTAGGAGGTAATTAAAGTTCAATGAAGTTGTAAGGGTGGGTCTTAATCCAATAGTACTGTGGAAGAAGGAGAAGGAGGAGGAGGAGGAGGAGGAGGAGAAGGAGTAGGGGAGTGGGAGAAGAGAAGGAAGGGATCAATCTCTATTTCTCTCTGCTATATGAGAACACAATGAGAAGCTGACTGTGTCTCCAACCTGGGAAGGGAGCTCTCATCAGAAAACCACCATGTTGGTATAGTGATCTTGGACTTCCAGCCTCTAGAACGGCTAAAAAATAAATTTCTTTTTTTAAAACAATTGTTTAAAAAATTTTTTTAATGTTTATTTAGTTTTGAGAGAGAGAGAGAGAGACAGAGTGTGAACAGGGGAGGGGCAGAGAGAGAGGGAGACACACAACTGGAAGCATCTCCAGGCTTTGCGCTGTCAGCACAGAGCCTGACGCGGGGCTTGAACTCATGTACCATGAAATCATAACCTGAGCAGAAGTTAGATGCTTAATCGACTGAGCCACTCAGGCACCCCAGAAAATAAATTTGTTATTTAAGCCAACTAATCTATTGTTTTTCGCTATGGCAGCCCAAGCTAATTAATACACCATGTTTGTTCCCAAGTTAATTCCCATGATTTGTTGTAAATGGATGCTGTAGCTCTAGGTATCATGTCTATATATTAGACAAAAAAAGAAGAAAACATACCAGTGGAGTCTGTTTCCCTTTAAAGATGCCTTTCTGGAAGTTCCACCCAATGACATACACTTAGATCTGATATACAGCCACCCTTATCTGCAAAGAAGGCTGATGAATGTACTTTTTTAGCTAGACATATCACTGTACCTAATAAAACTGGGATTTCTGTTAATGACAAAGAAAGGAGAATGGATACTGGGTAGGCAACTAGCTATCTCTGACATAGCCAACAAATATATGGGGGGAAAGTACAATCTTGATAAATAAATTCAAATTAAAACAACAATAATTTTTTTTTTTAATCCACTAGGGTAGAAAGGATTTTTAAAAGTTTGTACCTAGTTTTGGCAAGGGCACAGAGGAGGCACATCATTATTGCTGGTGGAGGGGCGAATCTACTCAATGTTACTAGGCATATCTTGAAATGTGTATATCCTTTGGCCCATTAGTTTCAATTTCCAGAAATTTATCCAAAATTAATACAAATCTGAATAGAGATTTTTTTCAAAGAAGATATGCAAATGGCCAATAAGCACTCAAAGAAATGCTCATCATTATTAGTGATCAGGGAAATGCAAATCAAAACTGCATTGAGATACCACATCACACCTGTGAGAATAGCTATAATAAAGAAGACAGATGATAAAAAGTATTAGTAAGGATGTGGAGAAATTGAAATTTTCAAACACTCCTGGTGGGAATGTAAAATGATTCAGTGTCTTTGGAAAATAGTTTGGCAAAGACTCAAAAAGTTAAACATAGAGTTACCATCTGATCTAGCATTCTACTCATAGGTATATTCCCAAGAGAAATGAAAACATTTCCACACAAAAACTCGTACATAAATGCTCATAGCAGTATTTCTCATAATAGCCAAAAGTGTAAACAATCTAACGTCCATCAGTTGATAAATGGATAAACAAAGTGGATATTATCTATATGATGGAATATTATCAGCCATGAAAAGGAATTAAGTTCTGATACATGCTACAACATGGATGAACTTAAAAAAAATTATACTAAGTGGGAGAAGTAAGTCACAAAAGTCACATATTATATTATTGCATTTATATGCAGTGACTAGAACAGACAACTCTATAGAGACAGAAAGTAGATTAGTGGGTGCCTAGGGCTGGGAAGATAGGGGAATTAAGGGTCATAAATAAAGGGCATAGGGTTTCTTTTTTTTAATGTGTATTTATTTTTGAGAGAGAGAGATAGAACATGAGTAGGGAAGGGGCAGAGAGAGAGGGAGACACAATCTGAAGCAGTCTCTAGGCTCTGAGCTGCCAGCACAGAGCCTGATGTGGGGCTCGAACACACGAACTGTGAGATCATGACCTTAGCTGAAGTGGGCACTTAACCAAGAGCCACCCAGGTGCCTCTAGGGCATAGGGTTTCTATGAGGTATGGAAATGTTCTAAAATTGATTATGGTGATGGTTGCAAAACTCTGTGACTATCCTAAAAACCACTCTATCTTTACACTTTAAATGAATGAATTATATTATATGTAAATCATATCTCAATATAGTTGTTACAGGAAGAAGAAGGAGAAGGAGAATAAGGAGAAGAAAGAATTATCCTTAAAAAGGAGAAAGAATTCATTAAATTGTGGCCACATTAAAAAAATTAATGTTTATTTATTTTGAGAGAGAGAGGGAGATAGCAGACAAAGGCATACACAGGGGAGGGGCAGAGAGAGAGGGAGAGAAGGAGAGAGAATCTTCAGCTGGCTCCACGCTGTCAACACAGAGCCTGACAGGGGCTCAAACTCACATACCGTGAGATCATGACCTGAGTTGAAATCAAGAGTTGGACGCTTAACCAACTGATCCACTGAGGTGTCCAAATTGCAGCCACATTTGATACAAATATCCCTAAGGTCATGTTTCTCCTCTGTACTCCCATGGACCTTCTTACATATAATTTAGTTTCAACTTTCTTCTATGTCAGCTAGAGTCTTGTTATTTTTTATGATAATACTTTCATCTCTGTGAGTCTAGTGTACTTGCTGGAAGCACAGAGTTTGAATTCCACCTTACATTCTAAGCCTCAGTTTCCTTGGCTGCAAAATGGTTTTGTCTGCAGAATAGCTAAACTTTTATGCTATGTGAATTTTTACTGGCTTCAGTTCAGAGGTATTGCTTTTCTTTTCTTTTCTAAAAATGTTTTTATTTATTTTTGAGAGAGAGAGCATGCACAGGGGAGGGGCAGAAAGAGAGAGAGACAGAGGATCTGAAGGGGGCTCTGTGCTGACAGCAGAGAGCCCAATGTGGGGCTCAAACTCAGGAACCATGAGATCATGACCTGAGCCAGTCAGACACTTAACTGACTGAGCCACCCAGTTGCCCCAAGACATTGCTTTTCTAAACTTGTTTCTAATTTATAGAATTGTATTACCTTGAGCACCGCTACAGCCACCATTGAGAGTGCATAAAAAAAAATAATTGACAGGGGCGCCTGGGTGGCGCAGTCGGTTGAGCGTCCGACTTCAGCCAGGTCACGATCTCGCGGTCCGTGAGTTCGAGCCCCGCGTCAGGCTCTGGGCTGATGGCTCGGAGCCTGGAGCCTGTTTCCGATTCTGTGTCTCCCTCTCTCTCTGCCCCTCCCCCGTTCATGCTCTGTCTCTCTCTGTCCCAAAAATAAATAAAAAATGTTGAAAAAAAAAATAAAATAAAATAAATAAAAAAAAAAAATAATTGACAGGGTGCCTGGTTAGCTCAGTTGGAAGAGCATACGACTCTTGATCTTGGGTTTGTGAGTTCAAGCCCCACGATGGTTGTAGAGATTATTTAAATAAGCAAAACTTGTTTTTTTAAAAAAGATAACTGGCAGATAAAAGAATAAAACAGAATTAATTTCTTAAAGAATAGAAAAGTGTCATGAAGAATATGTACTTTACCATGCCTATCCAGACTTGCATCTTTCTTTAGAACTTTGTGGCTTGGCAAGATGCCTGGCTGTCTCAGTCCGCAGAATATGCGATTTTTAATCCTGGGCTTGTGAGTTCAAGCCCTGCATTGATTACTTAAAAATTTAAAAAGATTACTTAAAAATGAAAAAAATCTTTAAAAACTTTGTGGTTTGGAAAGGAACTGGAAAGGGAAAACAGTAAGGATGTTCCAGAACTGGAGATTGGGTCTGAGATAAAACAGCAGTACGCTAAAGGCATCCCAGATGCCAGAGGAGGCAGAACTCAGGCAGTTGCCATAGCAGTAGTCAGCACTGAGCAATTGATCACGTTAAATGTGGGTGTTGCTAGATGGAGGCTTTGATAGGTGAAGAACCTTTGTGTTGGCGGTTATAAAAACCCTGCAGGTAAGGAAGACCGTGATTAAATGAAGCAATCTCAGAGTCTGAGAAAGGCAGGATATTGATGCATGGCTCTTAGGGAAAGAGAGCTCATGGAATCAAGGATTTCACATGGAACAAGTTTTATTACTCGTTTGAGGTAAGTCCATTTCATGTATATTCTTGCTTCACTTTACACGAGGAGCTCTGAGAAAGGACTGGTTAAGAATCTCATATTATGTGATTGTTTTAGAATAGAAACTAAAATTGGAATCTGTTTCTCATCCTAGCCATTGTCCCCAAAGCATGACCTGTCTTTCTTTGCTGATATCTGGTCCCTCTCTGGGCACCACAAATGACTTCCTTCTATAGTGGGTTAGAGAGAGGAGTAGCTCCTAAATGTCAGTCATTCTTCTTCCACCTTCACAGGGCAGATCCAAAGATTTTGTAAGATCCCAGTATAAAAGTAGGATGTAAATAAAGAAACTATTCAATACCTCTGCTGGGTTATCTGTTGGCAGGAGGAGACCAGATCTTCAGCAGGGCTGTGCGGAAATCACTATGTTCCTGAATTCAGTAACTGGGTAGAACAGAATGTTAGAATGTCCTCTTTGGTTAAGTGTTGAGTGTGTTCTGTGTTGTCAGGGAGACATGATATTTGAAAGAGACCGAGGCTAGCTGGGTGTTTATCAGACTGAAGGGATTAACAGCGTACCAATGTGGTATGAAAATTACTCTAACCTGGAAACATCTCAACAGTCAGCAGCCACAGAAAGAAACATCTAAGCTTAAGCAGAGCCTCCCCAAAATACGGTTGCCATTGACCCTTCTTGAAGAGAGTTTCCCACTTGGAAGAAGACGGACTCTTAGCTCGAGGAAGTATTAATTCAGCTGCCCATAAGTATAAAAAAAAAAAGGCAGGAGAACCTTCCTTCCATACTTTCCCATTGCAGCCCTAAACCACTCTCTTTTATTTATTTATTTTTATTTTTTTATCTTTTAATTTTTGAGAGAGACAAGAGAGCATGAGTGAGTGAGGGGCAGAGAGAGAGAGAGGGAGAGAGAGAATCCCACGAGGTACAGAGAAAGAGGGAGAGAACGCATTGGGATTCTCTTTCTCTCCCTCTCTCTCTACCCTCCCCTCCCTCTCCCTCTCTCTCTGTCTCTCCTTCACCCTTGCTCTCTTTCTGAAAAGAAAAGAAAAGAAAAGAAAAGAAAAAAAGAAAAAAAAAACCCAGTGCCTTACTTAGCTGGACACACAGATGAATTATGCTTCCTGTATTACCCCTGTAGCTGTGGCCATGTGACTGAATACAAGCCATGGAACATGAGTTTTGAGGAAATACTTAAAAATAAATTTCCTGCCAACCCAGAAAACACCTCTACAAAGGTAGATAAGAAAGAAAAAAAAAAAGTTTTGTTATTGAATACATATTAAACAATAGTGTGATGCCCATCACAGGTAATGGCTAAAGAAAAAAGAAATCTCATCCTTTTATATATGCATGTTAATTGTCCTTATCCAATGGGAAAATAAAACTTCTCATACCTTTTCAACAACCGGGAAGTCACATCTCGGAGTCAAGCATCTGGGCTAGAACAGGTAGACGGGGTGTCAGGCTCCTTGAGGTTCATATTTCAGAAAGGTGGCTGTGAGAAAGAGGTTTCTTAAATGCAAAACTGGCAAGAGGCTCATTTAGCTTTTAAAGAGATTACATACATTTCCGGGAGAAGGGAAAGCATTCAGTTTCAAGTTTTCTAAAGGAAATGCTAAAGAAGAGGGAAATGGGGAAAGTTCTGTCTGTTTCCCATTTAAAATTTTACATGAAAAAAAAATTTATTTTCCATCTATTGACCCTTATATGAGCAGAGGTGATGTGCATCTCCTCTAGGCCTTGCCCATGAGGATGTCCCACAAGTGATTCTCCATACCCTCTCTTTCTAACATCTTGATATAATGAAGCTCAGACGCCATATTTACACAGCTCTTCCAGTTGTTTGATGCTAATATATGTAACATTTCTTGTTTATATACAGGTTATATACACACATGGACAAAATTTCAAATATTAAAGGACTCTGTAGTCAACACCGTTGGTGCCCACGCGGGTCCTCCGTCCGGCCAGCACAGCCATTCGAGGCTGCTGAGTCTTGGCTGCTAGGGCTCACAGCTGCAACCTTCTCCAGAGAATTGCTCTTGGCCAAGTGGGATCTGCTTCCCCGAGTTATTGCCTCCCACCCCCAGGTGCAACCCACAGCCAATAATTGACCCAATGCATGGGTACAAAAAGCTGGCTCTTCTGCCTCAAGGTGGGATCAATACTTGGTGGCAATTTGTGCTCCTGCTTCCACAGTGTGAACAGGTAGAGACAACATACTCGCTTAGCTACTTCTCCAGCTTTATCCTGCTTTCCTTACTCCCTGTCTCCTGGAAGCACTCCCTCAATCAACCGCATGCATGCTATTTCCTGTTTCAGTCTCTGCTTCCAGAGAATTTGACCTCAAGCAGTAATGTGGCTGACCCTTGTTCAACCCAAGTTTGAACTGTGAGGGTCCACTTATACGTGATATTTTTTTTTTTTTGAAAAATACAGTAGAGTACTGCAAATGTATTTTCGCTTCCTTATGATTTTCTTTCTTTTTTAAAAAGTTTTTTTTTTGTTTTAGAGACAGAGACCGTGAGCAGAGACAGGAGCAGAGGGACAGAGAGAGAATCTAAAGCAGGCTCCATGCTCAGCACCGAGCCTCAAGGGGGGCTCATTCCCACAACCTGGGATCATGACCTGAGCTGAAATCAAGCTGGACACACTACCAACTGAGCCACCCAGGTACCCCCTTATGATTTTCTTAATAGCTTTTTCTTAATAGCTTTTTTCTTAATAGCTTTTTCTTAATAGATTTTCTTTTCTCTAGCTTACTTTATTTTAAGAATACAGTATTTAATACATGTAACATACATGGGGGCCTGAGTGGCTCAGTTGGTTAAACGTCTGACTTTACTCAGGTCATAATCTCACAATTCGTGGGTTTGAGCCCCACAATGGAGGCTCTGTGCTGACTGTGTGGAGCTTGCTGCTTGAGATTCTCTCTCTCACTCACTTTCTCTGCCCCTGTCCTGCTTGCTCGCTCTCTCAAAGTGTTGCATCCACACGACTCCTGAAACAGAATGCTACAGGCACCAGT
>NC_064807.1:60743068-60746712 GCF_023721935.1 Panthera uncia | reverse complement strand
TTTTCAAGCTAAGCATTAGCCCTACACTACAATTTAACCCTTACAAAAGTAAATAAATAATGTTTTAAAAAAATGCATGTAACATACAAAATGTGTCAATTGACTGTTTATGTTATCGGTAAGGTTTCTGGTCCACAGTAGGCTGGTTTTGAGAATCAAAAGTTATATGCAGAGCTTTGGGGAGGGGCAGATCGGCGCCCCTAACCCCTGCATTGTTCAATGGTCAACTGTACAATTAAATGGGGATGTTAGTAATGGAAGCAGTGACCTCTCAACTTGTTTTGGACTGGCAAATTTTCTCTAAGATACCCTGTGGAAAAAAAGGAAAAAGACTGGAAAGTCACATACACTTGTGTTATATGAAACTGCCTGTTTTAGTGTATTGCTAGACATAGCATACAGGTTTCCTCTTGTGTCCCAGCTATCACATATGTTGTACTGAGAGGACCCTGAAGCCTAACCTGGGCTTAGTGTAAAAGAGTGCTGACTGATATTTTTGCTGTAGGCAAGAGATAAGTGTGTTCAGGAGGAGATGATGAGAGATAATTTTGGTGTTTTGCTGTTAAAACAAATTCTTCTCTTTTCTTAACATGATTACATTTTCAGTCCTAATTTTGGTGCCAAACTGAATGTGGTAAATTCCTCAGTAATTCAGTTTCAAAACAAGTGTGTAAATGCTATTTGAAAGGCGTGTTACAATATTGGTTAAGAACACAGGCTCACACACAAATGGCTAGGGATGAAATTCTGACTCCTCCACTTACAAACTATGTAATTGAAAGAGGACTTCAACTACCTACCTCTATTTTGACCTCAGTCTTTGATGCGGGGTCATGGAGCCCAACAGTCAAGAAAGAATTCCTAAGACATTTTTATAGAGCAAAAAGGTGTTTTTACAGGACCCATGGGCAGAAAGAGCCACACTGTGATTGTGAGGAGTGACTGATTTTATGGGGTTTTCTATCCTATGGAGGTGACAGTGACATTAGGGCTCCAGGAAATGGAGTCTGGGGGTCTATTATTAAATTTGTGTTTCTCCTGTAAATCATTAAGACAGTTACAAACTATAGTGCAAGTTTCATGTCCTACGTGACTTCGATCTTTATCGGTTCACCATTTGTTTCCCCTCACCTTTGTTCTTAGGCAGTCACTAGTGTCTGAGGAATGTTACACGTGTCCCACCTTAAGTGTGTGTGTTGGGGGAGGTTTCCAGGGGTGTCAGCTTGCGTTTTGCCCTCAGCCTTTGGTCCTCTCTTCAGTCGGTATTTTCTGATTAAGTTCTTTCCAGCTTATCTCTTAATTCAGGCAAAAGACCCTGCAGGCAAAGGATCCTGAGAGGCAAAACTACCCCTCAAGCAATAGGGACCACCGTGGGCCAGCAAGACCCTATTGTGAATGACCCCAAGACACGGATCTGACCAGACCTTTTCTGCCCACCTGCACGTACCCAACGACCCTTGCCCCACATTTTCCTTACATAAACCTGGAAGTATTTTCAGCACTTTGGAGGCAGTCTTTGAGCCTAGTCCCGCTGTCTTCCCAGGTGTTGGCCTCACAGAAATAAATTCCTTACCACTGTTGGTATCTCTGCCTTTGGATTTTGTCAGCAGGGAGTGGTGGAACCTGGGACTGTATGGAACCCCAGGGCCAAGTGCTCTTGCACCCTTGAGTCCCAGTTATGCAACTTTGACCAAGTTACTTGACTTCAGTTTGAGTCTGTGAAACTACAATAATAATAGCTTCCTCAAATAATTTTTATCAGAATAGTTAAGTTGATTCATGTGAAACTCTTAGAATGGTGCCTGGTACATATGAAGTGCTCAAAAATTGTAAGCTTTTGTTATTATTTATCAGGAATCTCTACACCCAGCATGGGGCTCAAACTCACAACCCTGAGGTCAAGCATCAGTTGGTCCTCTACCAACTGAGCCAGCCAGGCACCCCACAACTTATGTTATTTTCACTTAATGATTCCAAAGTAGTACAGGCTTCATCAGTGAGTGATCATTCTTTACTTAAACTATGTGTGTGTGTTTTAATCACATAACTGGTCATTCATGCTAATTTTAAAAATATCTTATATCCTAGAATTATAATTTCTAGGTAATGGAATACAACTACTTAAACTTTTAAAAGAATAAACTGTTTAATAAGGCTGGTTATTTTTGTTTTAAATTTTTTTTAATGTTTATTTATTTTTGAGACAGAGACAGAGCATGAACGGGGGAGGGGCAGAGAGGGAGACACAGAATCTGAAACAGGCTCCAGGCTCTGAGCTGTCAGCACAGAGCCTGATGTGGGGCTTGAACTCACAAACAGCGAGATCATGACCTGAGCTGAAGTCGAACGCTCAACTGACTGAGCCACCCAGGTGCCCAACTACTTAAGCTTTTAAAAGAATAAACTGTTTAATAAGGCTGGTTATTTTTTTTTAATTTTTTTTAATGTTTATTTATTTTTGAGACAGAGAGAGACAGAGCATGAACAGGGGAGAGTCAGAGAGAGGGAGACACAGAATCTGAAACAGGCTCCAGGCTCTGAGCTGTCAGCACAGAGCCCGACGCGGGGCTCGAACTCACGGACCGCGAGATCATGACCTAAGCCAAAGTCAGACACTTAACCGACTGAGCCACCCAGGCGCCCCAATAAGGCTCGTTATTGACCTTATTATCTATGAGTGGTCAGGTTAAGGTTGGGGAATGTGATTACTTCTGTCAGTTACAGATGCTAATCCCCTTAAGGGAAGGCAGTGAAAGAGAAGGTCAAAATGGAAGAGATGTAAAATTAGAGGTAGAAGCTCTTAGAAATATTGATTCGAAAAAGAACTTTTTAACAAGTTTCTTTTTCACCTTTGGAAGTTACTTTGAATGTTGATTTCTTTAATTCACTATTTTGGGCTGCCATTTGAATAATATGTATTCATCAGAAAATATTTCCTAGAGGCCTTGAAATCAGGTATTGATAAATATACCAAATATGAATGTTTTGTGAAGATCAAAATCCTACGATTTAGGATAGGTGTCCTCTATTCATTTCATGAACATGTTTGCACAACGTGCAAGAAACTGGAAATAATGATGACAATGTGAAAATAGTGTAATGTAGGTGGGTTGATGGGTTCCTAAGTGAAACACGAAACTGTAATCCCCAAGAGAAACCAGAAAGAACTCAGGATGCTTCTGTCTCAGACATGTGCTAATGTGGCTATTATTAGTCTGAGGAGGGAGGCACTGGAAAATTATTGCAGGAATAGTTTACGTTTAGGGGTGGTTGTTTTTCAAGCTACATTTAAATTTTAAATATGGTGAATTTTTTTTTTTAATTTTTTAAACATTTATTTATTTTTGAGATAGAGAGAGACAGAGCATGAACGGGGGAGGGTCAGAGAGAGAGGGAGACACAGAATCTGAAGCAGGCTCCAGGCTCTGAGCTGTCAGCACAGAGCCTGATGCGGGGCTCGAACTCACGGACCGTGAGATCATGACCTGAGCCGAAGTCGGACGCTTAACCGACTGAGCCCCCCAGGCGCCCCAAATATGGTGAATATTTTAATTGTACCTCGTCCTGAGGTGCCCCAAATATGGTGAATATTTTAACTGTACCTCGTCCTGGGGCGCCCCAAATATGGTGAATATTTTAATTGT
>NC_064807.1:60683196-60743058 GCF_023721935.1 Panthera uncia | reverse complement strand
CTGGGGCGCCCCAAATATGGTGAATATTTTAATTGTACCTCGTCCTGAGGCGCCCCAAATATGGTGAATATTTTAATTGTACCTCGTCCTGGGGCGCCTGGGGGGCTCAGTCGGTTAAGCGTCCGACTTCGGCTCAGGTCATGATCTCACGGTCCATGAGTTCGAGCCCCGCATCAGGCTCTGTGCTGACAGCTCAGAGCCTGGAGCCTGCTTCAGATTGTGTGTCTCCCTCTCTCTCTGACCCTCCGTTCATGCTCTGTCTCTCTCTGTCTCAAAAATAAATAAACGTTAAAAAAAAAATTTAATTGTACCTCATCCTTTGCAAAAAAGAAAGAGGGCTACATTTGCATTAGCATAGCCCAGGTAACACTTGACCCAGAAATTTCATTGAAAGGCAACATTCTTAGTTTATTAACATACTTGCCATGAGGATTCTGTGATGAAATAATTAAACACATTTCAAACAAGAGTTAGGGGCAGCTGGGTGACTCGGTCAGTTAAGTGACTGACTTTTGATTTTGACTCCGGTCGTGATCTCACAGTTTGTGAGTTGGAGCCCCTTGCTGGGCTGCTCTGTGCTGACAGTGCAGAGCCTGCCTGCTTGGGATTCTCTCTCTCCCTCTTTCTCTGCCCTCTTCCCCTCCCCCCCCTCTCTCTTTCTCTCAAAAATAAATAAGCATTAAAATTTTTTCAAATAAGAGTTAATAGATAAGTTTATTGTGCTGGGAGAATTGTGGGTTCAGGAAACAGTCACAGAAAAAAGAGTCAAGTTCTATAATATGCCATTTATTAAAATTTTTTTTAATGTTTATTTATTTTTGAGAGAGAGAGAGAGAGAGAGACAGAGTGTGAGTGGAAGAGGGGCAGAGAGAGAGAGAGAGAGAGAGAGAGAGAGAGAGAGAGATAGAATCTGAAGCACACCCCAGGCTCTGAGCTGTCAGCACAGAGCCAGACTCAGGGCTCAGACCAACGCACCATGAGATCATGACCTGAGCCAACGTCAGGTGCTTAACCGACTGAGCCACCTGGGCACCTCATGTGCCATTTATTTTTATGTGCATCATAACTGATTTAAAAAGGAATATAAGTGCCTTTTTCCTTAACTGAAGATAGTCTAAATAGTCCTTTATATTGATTGAGTTAATTATAACCAGATCTATAAAGACATAGTAGCTAAACATTGCAAGATTAATGAGTAAATTTAAGTTTAATTTCCCTTAATATGCACAGGGAACAGATAAAATTTCCTACACCAAACAAGGAAATATGAATTATAATCTTAAGGTTAAGAGTTACTTAACAAACAACTCTTGGTATTAAAGTAGACTCCCACATGGGGTTTGGCATGTAATCATTCTTAGCAAATGTCAATTTTTTTCTTTTTGTCTTCTATTATATTGAGTTCTTCTTATTAAATATCCTATGTTTTCAGCTTATCTTTAGATAAGAAGTAAAATTCCAGCAAACACTGGGCACACCTATAAATATCAGCCAGTCTTCTAACCCTCCTGGATGACCCAGGCTGAAGAGAACACAATTTAATGCTTGGGAAAGAGGGAAATAAACCACAGAGTAATAGGTGCAGGCAAATGTCTCAGGTAAATTGCAAGCAAAAGTCAAGAGATCTAAACCCTCCCTGCTGCTCCATTTTAATGTAATTTTATTTTTTTTCAACGTTTTTTATTTATTTTTGGGACAGAGAGAGACAGAGCATGAACGCGGGAGGGGCAGAGAGAGAGGGAGACACAGAATCGGAAACAGGCTCCAGGCTCCGAGCCATCAGCCCAGAGCCTGACGCGGGGCTCGAACTCACAGACCGCGAGATCGTGACCTGGCTGAAGTCGGTTAATGTAATTTTATTATTCACACTAGTTGATAGTGTGAGGAGGGAAGAGAAAATATAGCTAAAATTTTACTTTTTTTTTTGTTGGGTACAGTATCATTTATTGATAGTACATGATAAGGTAGGACTCCCCAAGCCCCTCCCCTTCTTCAGGGGGTCTGGGATGGAAAGTGGAGGTCAGGGGATTCTCAGTGTGTTTGGGGATGGGTTGGGACGAGGATTCCCCAGCTGCTGAGGGCCTCTCTCTTCCTCTTGCTGAGGCTGGTAGTCCAGGGGGCTCTTACTCTTTGGAGGCCACGTGGACCATAAAGTCCACTCCCAGTTGCTGTAGCCAAATTCATTGTCATACCAGGAAATGAGCTTGACAAGGTGGTCATTGAGAGCAATGCCAGCCCCAGCATCAAAGGTGGAAATAGCAGAAGATGACCCGGTCCTCAGTGTAGTCCAGGATGCCCTTGAGGGGGCGTCCCGATGCCTGCTTCACCACCTTCTCGATGTCCTTGTATTTGGCAGCTTTCTCCAAGCAGCAGGTCAGATCCATGACTGATATGTTAAGGGTGGGGACACAGAAGGCCATGCCAGTAAGCTTCCCATTCAGTTCAGGGATGACCTTGCCGGCAGCCTTGGCAGCTCCAATAAAGCAGGGATGATGTTCTGGGAAGCCTGTTGGCCATCACACCACAGCTTCCCAGAGTGGGTGTCCACAGTAGAAGACTGTGGCAGTGATGGCATGAACTGTGGTCCTGAGCCCCTCCACAATGCCAAAGTTGTCATGGATGACCTTGGCCAGAGTAGCCAGGCAGTTGGTAGAAGGCATTGCTGACAATCTTGAAGGAGTTGTCATATTTCTCATGGTTCATGACCATCATAAACATGAGGGAATCAGCAGAAGGGGCAGAGATGATGGCCCTCTTGGCCTCACCCTTAAGGTGAACCACAGTCTTCTCCATGGTGGTGAAGACCCCAGCAGACTCCACAACATACTCTGCACTAGCATTGCTCCCACCCTGCATTAATAAGGATGACTACATTGACAGAAAAAAGTAGACCTCTGAAAGAACAATAAGTTCATTTCTCATCTCATTTCAGAGTAGGTTTCTAAGTCAGCAGGTAACTCTCCTCTATGTAGTGATTCAGGGATCCAAACTCCTCCCATCTTGCGTTTCTGTCAACTGCTAGGACCTTTTATTTATTTGTGCAGTAGAGGCAGGGTCACCATGTGCATATTGCAGCTGCTGGAAAGAGAAAGTAGAAAAAGGTTCAGCCTAATGTGTACTGATGTGGGTTTGGTGCATCTCACATTGCTTTGGATACAGCATGCTTGCATAACTGTACCTAACTTAATAGCGGCTGGGAACTCTAGTATAGCTGTATTCTCAGGAAGAAAAGGAGACTGGATTTTGATAGATACCTCTCAGCCTTGTTCATCCTCTCCCCTATCAATGCTAGCTATCTAAATCCTAAATATGATCATGTTAGTCCCTCAGTTAAAACAAAAATAGGGGCACCTGAGTGGCTCAGTCAGTTGAGCATCAGACTCTTGATTTTGGTTCAGGTCATGGTCCTGGGGTCATAGGATCGAGGCCTGCATCGGGCTACATGCTGAGCATAGAGCTTGCTTAAGATTCTTTCTCTCTCTCTCTCTCCCACTCTACCCCTCTCCCCTGCTTGTGAGTGTGCCCTCACTCTCTCTAAAATTAAAAACAATTCTAGTAAAAAAATACGTAGTGGTTTTCTATCAGTGAACAACAAATATCTCACACTAAACTATGTGTTGAATACTGTAGGTACAAGGAAAAGGAAAATAAAGATTTGATATTTATCTTCTTGGAGCTTATGGAGGAGCTAATATCCTAGGACTCTCATGTGGTTTTTTTTCTCTCTCACCCCTACACTGCATCCGTCATAAAGACCTGTGAATTCTACTTCCATCCAAGGTACTACACATCCTTTCTCCTCTGGTTCCCACCAGCATCACCACGCTAGATCTTTTTTAAAAGCTTGAATTGCATAGCTCCTATATAACCAAATTTATAGAGGGTTTTATATCAAATGAGCCATGAATGTGCAGAGTATAGAGAGAAAGGAAGCATTTAATTTTAACTAATTTGTTGACATTATTTTATACTTATTCTCACTCTACTCTTGCTTGAAGCTATGAGGGAAACCTTTTCCAGAAATGCTATTCGATCCCTTTTCTTTTGTGTAATGGCTAGGTTCGTTACCTGTGGTGGTGGTCCATGAGATTTCCTCTGATATTCTTAAAAAAATTTTTTTAAGGTTTATTTATTTTTGAGACAGAGACAGAGCATGAATGGGGGGGAGGGTCAGAGAGAGAGAGGGAGACACAGAATCTGAAGCAGGCTCCAGGCTCCGAGCTATCAGCACAGAGCTCTACGAGGGGCTTGAACTCATGGACCGTGATATAATGACTTGAGCCAAAGTCGGATGCTTAACCGACTGAGCCACCCAGTGCCCCTCCTCTGATATTCTTACAACAAACTCCCTTCAATTTGGATTGCTTGAGAGGTGCCTGTGTGACTCAGTTGGTTGAGCATCCGGCTCTTGGTTTCGGCTTAGGTCATGATCTCACAGTTTGTGGGTTTGAACCCTGTGTTGGGCTCTGCACTGACAGTGCAGAGCCTGCTTGGGATTCTCTCTCTCCATCTCTCTATGCCCGTCCCCTGCTCACTCTCTCTATTTATTTTTGAGAGAGAGAGAGAATCCCAAGCAGGCTCTGTGTTGTCAGTTGCAAAGCCCCATGTGGGGCTTGGACCCACGAACCACAAGATCATGACCTGAGCCAAAGTCAGATGCTCAACTGACCGAACTATCCAGGTGCCCCAATATATAAAGGTTGAAAACATATGGATTGCTTGAATGGCTTTGTGCTTCTAGGTACCAAAAGATCCTTTAGTAAAATATTTTTTTTATTTTTCAAAAAGTGTATTTAACATTTAATGGGGATATTGCATGGCACTAGCTGTTTGAGGGTTACCATATCATCCTGAATGGAAGGGCTTTGGCGGTGGCTGATGCCCAGGCTGAAGAAGAGCCAGACATCTGTATTATTTTTCTATTGCTGCTGTAAGAAAACCACAAACATAGTGGTTTAATACAATGCCCATTTGTTATCTCATAGTTCTTTAGGTCAGAAGTCTGAAATTATGTCAAGATTAAAAAAACAATTCTTAAAAGTACATGTAATAGTGAACTACAATTAAAACAATTTGTTCTAGGGGCTCTGGATGGCTCAGTCATTTAGGCGGGCGACTTCAGCTCAGGTCATGATCTTGTGGCCTGTGGGTTGGAGCCCCGTGTCAGGCTCTGTGCTGGCAGCTCAGAGCCTGGAGCCTGCTTCTGATTCTGTGTCTCCCTCTCTCTCTGCCCCTCCTCTGCTTGCTCTCTGTCTCTTTCTCAAATAATAAACATTAAAAAAAAATTTTTTTTTAATGATTTGTTCTAGTTATGGGATTGAATCATAAGCTCGTTCTGAAGTAAGGAAGAGAGGAGAGCATTGTAAGTGATAAGACATCTGACCTTAGCAGCATCTCTTAGTAGCTGTGGGAGTTAGGTTAAGTTACTTAAGCTTTCCCAGCAATATATAATATATTTCTATATAATAATAACACCTAAATCTTAGACTCATTATAAAGTTATAGGAGAATACTTGTAACAAAGCATATGTAAAACTGTTTGGCATAAAATAAATGATCAATAAATGTCAAATAAAAAATTTTTTAAATAAAGGAGATGATGTAAAATAGAACTCTTCTTAGCTTTCTCAACTGTGAAATGCTTAGATCTTAAGAATATAGTTTGATGAGGGGCACCTGGGTGGCTTAGTCACTTAAGTATCCAACTCTTGGTTTCAGCTCAGGTCATGAACTTGCAGTTTGTGGGATCAAGCCTTGAATCAGGCTCTGTGCTGACAGTGCAAAGCCTTCTTGGGATTCTGTCTCTCTGCCCCTCCCCTGCTCCTGCTCTTTCTCTCTCTCTCAAAATAAATAAATACACTGAAAAAAAGAAAAAGCATATGGTTTGATGAGCGTTGATAGATATTTATGTCCCTGTGTAACTCACATCCCAATTAAGCTGTAGACCTTTTCTGTCACCTGTCACTCCTGAAGTTTCCCTGTGGCCCTTTCAGGTCCCTTTTTCCTACTCTACAAGAGGTAACTTCTGTTTTATCTCTAAAAAGTAGTTTGGCCTGTTCTTGAAAGTTATATAAATAGAACTTTACAGTATGTACTTTTCTAGTATCTGGCTTCTTTTTTAATCAGAATAATGTCTGTGGGATTATCTATGCCATTGTGTGCTCCAGGTATTCGTTCCTTCATCTTGCTGAGTAGTATGAACATATCACAATTTATTTATTCCACTCTTGATGGATATTCGGGTTGTTTTCAGCTAAGAATAAAGCTGCTTGGGTTGGTTGAGTGACGGACTTTGGCTCAGGCCGTGATCTCATGGTTCATGGGTTCGAGCCCCCCGTAAGGCTCTATGCTGACAGCTCAGAGCCTGGAGCCTGCTTCAGATTCTGTGCCTCCCTGTCTCTCTTCCCCTCCCCTGCTGGCAGTTTCTCTTTCTCTCTCTCTCTCTCAAAAATAAATAAACATTTAAAAAAAAAGAATAAAGCTGCTTGGGGTGCCTGGGTTGCTCAGTCAGTTAAACTTCAGCTCAGGTTGTGATCTCAGGTTGTGGGTTTGACCTCCACATCGTGCTCTGTGCTGACAGCTCAGAGCCTGGAGCCTGCTTCCGATTCTGCGTCTCCCTCTCTCCCTGCTCCTCTCCCACTCACGCTCTCTCAAAAATAAATAAACACTAAAAAAATTAAAAAGAATAAAGCTGCTCTAAACAGTAATGAAAACATTTCTGGTGGATAGGAGTTTTCATTTCTCTCAATACCTGGGAGTAGAATTTCTGGGTCATGTAGTAAGTATGTGTTAAATTTAGTAAGAACAGTTTTCAAAAGTGGGCACACCAGCTTATAGTCCTACCAGTAAAAGATAAGAATCTCGTTACTCTACTTCCTTGCCAGCACTTAATCCTGTCCTATTGTGTGACAGTGAAGGAAACCAGAATATGTCACCCAAAATATGCCCCTTTGGCATATTTGATTATTTTGAATTAAGAGCACTTAAGAGTAGGTGCAAGGACAGTCTGACCCTTCTTTTTCTTGCTGAAAGCAGGAGATAAAACTCCCGTGTGAACCATACCTTCCCTGTACCAGGAGGAAAGAAGACCTTGTCAGATCAGAGACTTGAGGAATCTGTGAACAAATCTTACTCCGTTGTTCTTCTCTCATATGTTTGTCTTCCTCAGTTTGCTGACTTGGGAAACCAAAAACTGATTTTCTTTGCCTTTCAGTTATTACCTTTTTTGAAAAAAATGTTTAATGTTTATTTATTTTTGAGAGAGAGAGACAGAGACAGAGACAGAGTGAGAGCGGGGTAGGGGCAAAGAGAGAGAGAGACACAGACTCTGAAACAGGCTCCAGGCTCTGAGCTGTCAGCACAGAGCCAGATGCTGGGTTCAGACTTGGGAAGGGCAAGATCATGACTTGAGCTGAAGTCATAGCTTAACTGAGTGAGCCACCCAGGCACCCCCGTTATTGCCTTTTGTTGAAGGTGCTACCTAAGCTGGAAGTCTAAGCTGCCATTTTCAGTTACTTTCCAGTAGAGTTTCTGGAAAGTATGGTAGGCGCCATGCTCGTCCATGTTTTTCTCTTGTTAATCTGTCTTTTTATTAGAGTCTCAGCCAGAAACCTAAGATGGGTAAAATTTTTCCTCCTTTACAACAGGGACTATGCCCAATTCTCTCTCTGTCGCCCCATGTCAGCCTCACAATGACCCAATAAAACAGGTGCTAATATCACCCAAATTATATAAGATAAGGAAATTGAAGTACAAAAATAAGAACTAATTTGCCCCAAATCGCACAACTTTCAAATGGTGGTACAGGAAATTTCACAGGGTAGCCTGCCTCCAGCACTGCTCTCATTCAGATACTGCCTCTCCAGATACAGCTTAAAGAGAGAGAGCTATAATGTATATCGTTCTCCTATTTTATATATAATAGATTACATTTCATTCTTATGTACAAATGAAAAGAGTTGGCCTAAGTAGATGATGTTGTGAGTTTATCACTTGTGCCCCCTACTTTGACTAAATTTCCTGGTTATTTTTCAAAGCTTCGATGTTAAGGTGTATTTTTTTCATCCTGGGTCATGCAAATGATTCCAAGGAGGCAGTCAGGACTAAATTATAGCTGTTGTATGAGAATGACTATATGGTTAGGCAACAATACTCTTAGGTCTTCTTTCAACATCAAACATCTATTTTACAAAGAAAGTAGCTGCTGTATCCATAGGAAATATCTGTAAATCATTTGCTAAGAAGTTAGCTTTTTATTTTGTAATTTTTAGTCCCTGTAATCACATTTCATGCAAAAAGAATAAGTGGTAGAGAAAAGAAAAAACATTAATTTGAAATATTTTTTCCAGTTTTAGGATGCAACTGTTATAAATATAAATGTGTGTATATTTGTAAGTGTATGAATATGTGTGTATTTACTTAAACATATTTTACTCAAAGATTTTCTTAGTCCTTTCCTACACTCTGTGAAGACAAAGGAGACCATTTCTATTTTCTACTATATGAGGTCCACACTGCAAACAATCAAAATTTAGGATTTAGATATAGTGGTAGTAAAACTTAAAAATCGATTAAAATTCATAAATTATAAAGATGGTATTCTTACAAGTCCTCAGCAGTTCTGAGAATATCTTTTCTTACAATAAAATCAACATTTTTGCCTGAGTATTCAAAAAGAAGCTTTTAAAGTCCCAATCCTAATTTTATATAATTGTAAAATTAATGGTGATGATCATATAATAGGGGCAGATTTATATATGTGTGGGCATGATAGGGATGGGGAAACCCAAATACTAATTATAAATAAAGGAAATAAAATTCCATCTTTTGGAGTTAATTAAAAAAACGATATATCCTGATTTCAAATAGGGATGTCACTTAAACAAAAAAAAAAGCTTTCAAGGATTGTAAGACAGAAGCTAAACTGAATTCATTAGCTAAAGAACAAATGTCAATCAGAAGCGGAATTGATTATCCTTTAAAACAAGAAAAAGGAAATTCCTAAGGAAAATTTTAGCTGTGCTCATTCAACATTGCTCAGAGAAGAAACTTACTTGCAATGCTTGAGAAATCTCTTCTCTGGGGCAAATCTAACCCATGTTTGAAAGTGGGCTCATCAAGCTCTCTTACTAGCAATCATTCAGCGTATTTAACTTATTCCCTTTGTTCCATTTCCCTGTCCACTATTCAATCTTGTGATCATGATTTTTGTTTCTTCCCATGGAAGTGTGCGCATTGGAAAAGAATGTTCAGGCATGTTAACTTGAGTATCTAGTCTCTGTACAGGTATATTTTTAAATGTTTATTTATTTTTGAGAGAGAAAGAGTGTGAGCAGGGGAGGGGCAGAGTGAAAGGGAGACAGAATCCGAATCAGGCTCCAGGCTGTGGGCCTTTAGCATAGAGCTGGACGCAGGGCTCGAACTCACAAACTGTGAGATCATGACCTAAGCCAAAGTTGGATGCTCAACTGACTGAGCCACCCAGGTGCCCCAGTGTATTTTTTATTATAAATCCAAACGTTGACACTCGGTCTTTATACACTAGCCCCCTTGAACTGATTAATCTGAACCTGCTTAAGCTAACCTTGAAGTTTTCAGGGTATAAGAGTCAGATTCTGCAGGCACTTGAGTGAAATTATCAAGGTAATGGCACACATTACCAGCATTTTCCCCCAAAGAACTCTGCGTCACTGAGCGCTGTTTTCTTTCCAAAAAGTTGCAGCTCATCTCAAGAATCCACTGAGGCATTGTAAGATAATTGACAGCCTTTCTCTCCTAGAAAAAAAGAAAAGATTGACGTTTGTTAATTTACAGAATGGAATTAATAGGAGCACAAATTGTTTTGTTCTGCTGTTTATAAAATACCTTTCTGTCTTGCAGATGGAATGATCTCTAATGATGAAAAGGGAAACCTTATCTCCAAAATGGCCTTAAAATTAGATGAAGACAAGGGTGGGTGGGTGGTTCAGTTGGTAGAGCCTCCAACTTTGGCTCAGGTCATGATCTCGCAGTTGGTGAGTTCGAGCCCTGCAGCGGACTCTGTGTTGACAGCTCGGAGCCTGGAGCCTGCTTTAGATTCTGTGTCTCCTTCTCTCTCTGCCCCTCCCCTGCTCCTGCTCCTCTCTCTCTCTCTCTCAAAAATAAAAGCATTAAAAAAAATTTTTTTTAATTAGATTAAGACAAAACTGACAAAATATTCAAAGTCTTAACTATTTAAATTGATTTCTTTGTGGGCTACTAAAAAAAAACAAAGAAATCAGTTATTTGGGAGGTAAGTTTTTGAAAACCATTTAAGTATTTTGAAAGGAACAGATGAGAAATACCAAAATCAAACTATTTTGCAGTTGCTAAATAGAATTTTTAAAAAATATATTATAAATATCCCTAAGGTTAATATAAGAAGCTGAGTCTTAAAGAACAATCCTATTCTGTGTGAGAACCTATAATAGGTTTGTTCTTGGGAGAAAAAGTAAATTTGTCAGAAGTTACTTGGAAGTGCCATGCTAATTTCAGGTAAGATGAAAGAGGTAACGGTAATGTTAATTAACATTTAAAATTAATGCTCTCTCTGTGTCTCAGAAATGTGATCTTGGGGCGCCTGGGTGGCTCAGTCGGTTAAGCGTCCGACTTCGGCTCAGGTCATGATCTCACGGTCCGTGAGTTCGAGCCCTGTGTCGGGCTCTGCGCTGACCGCTCAGAGCCTGGAGCCTGTTTCAGATTCTGTGTCTCCCTCTCTCTCTGCCCCTTCCCTGTTCATGCTCTGTCTCTCTCTGTCTCAAAAATAAATAAACGTTAAAAAAAAAAAAAGAAATGTGATCTTTCTAATAGTCTTTATCTGTAGATGAGATACCTACTCAAAACTGGTGGAACCACCCAGAGAGCTTAACTCCAGAGCTTTGTTCTCTGATCACTACAGTGTGTCCTGGAACAATTGATATTTACCTTAAAATGCAATCATTTGGGGGCACCTGGGTGGCATCTGACTCTTGATTTCGGTTCAGGTCATGATGTCACAGTTGTGAGATCGAGCCCAGAGTTGCACCAAAGTTGGGCTGGGGCTGGGTGTGGAGGTTGCTTAAGATTCTCTCTGATTCTCTCCGTCTCCCTCTCCCTCTGCCCCTCCCCCTGCTCACACTCACATGTGCTCTCTCTTTAAAAAAAAAAAATGCAGTTGTTTGAACCTATGTTTCGGTAGTGTTACATAAGAGAATTCTAGGTAAAGAATTGTTGACTGAGCTGTTAAGTACAGCTAAAATTTCAAGTAGGAACTTGAATACTCTCTGACAATCCTTATGACTATTGGTGAATCAATTCAATTCAATTCTTTACATTTAATAATACAAATAAATATGTATTTTTTAATGTTTATTTATTTTTGAGAGAGACAAAGACAGAATGCGAGCGGGTTAGGGGCAGAGAGAGAGGAAGACACAGAATCCAAACCAGGCCCCAGGCTCCAAGCTGTCAGCACAGAGCCTGACGCAGGGCTCAAACTCACAAGCTATGAGATCATGACCTGAGCCGAAGTCAGATGCTCAACCGACTGAGCCACCCAGGCACCCCTACAAATAAATATTTTAAAAAATAAGTTTGAAGTCAGGGCCACCTCGGTGGCTCAGTTGGTTGAGCATCCGATTCCTGATTTGGTCTCAGGTCATGATTCCAGAGTCATGGGATTGAACTCTGCATGAGGCTGCATGGTGAGCCTAGAGCCTGCTTAAGATTCTCTCTTTGTCGGGTGGCATCTGGGTGGCTTACTTAGATGACCATCTGACTCTTGATTTCAACTCAGGTCATAATCTCATGATTTGCTGTCAGCACGGAGCCTGCTTGTGATTCTCTCTCCCTCTCTCTCTGTCCCTCCCCATATGCATGCCTTCTCTCTCTCTCTCTCTCTCTCTCTCTCACTCTCAAAATAAAAATTCTTTCTCTCTCTCTGCCCCACTCATGCTCTCTCTTAAAAAAAACAAAACAAAAAAATCCATGCTCATGGATTAGAAGAACAAATATTGTTAAATTGTTAATGCTACCCAAAGCAATCTACATATTTAATGCAACCCCTATCAAAATAACACCAGCATTCTTCACAGAGTTAAAACAAACAATCCTAAATTTGTATTGAACCAGAGAAAATCCTGAATAGCCAAAGCAATCCTGAAAAAGAAAACCAAAGCTGGAGGCATCACAATTCCAGACTTCAAGATGTATTACAAAGCTATAATCATCAAGATAGTGATACAGGCACAAAAAACAGGCACATAGATCAAAGGAACTGAATAGAGAACCCAGAAATGGACCCACAAACGTATGGTCAACTAATCTTTGACAAAGCAGGAAAGAATACCCAATGGAAAAAAGACAGTCTCTTCAGCAAATGGTGCTGGGAAAACTAGATAGCAACATGCAGAAGAATGAACCTGGACCATTTTATTATACCATACACAAAAATAAACTCAAAATGGATGAAAGACCTAAACGTAAGGCAGGAAGCCATCAAAATCCTGGAGGAGAAAACCGGTAACAACGTCTTTGACCTGGTCTGCAGCAACTTTTTACTAGACATGTCTCTGGAGGCAAGGGAAACAAAAGCAAAAATGAACTATTGGGACCTCATCAAGATAAAAAGCTTCTGGTTAATAAAGGAAACAATCAGCAAAACTAAAAGGCAACCAACAGAATGGGAGAAGATATTTGCAAATGATGTATCAGACAAAGGGTTTGTATCCAAAATCTATAAAGAAGTTAACTCAACATCCAAAAAACAAATAATCCAGTGAAAAAATGGGCAAAAGACATAGACACTTTTCCAAAGAAAACATCCAGATGGCTAACAGACACATGAAAAATGCTCAACATCATTCATCATCAGAGAAATACAAGTCAAGACCACAATGAGATACCACCTCACACCTGTCAGAATGGCTCACATTAACAACTCAGACAGTAACAGATGCTGGCGGGGATGTGGAGAAAGAGGAACACTTTTGCCCTGCTGGTGGGAATACAAAGTGGTGCAGCCACTCTGGAAAACAGTAAAATAATTAAAAATAGAGCTACCCTATGACCCAGAAACTGCTCTACTAGCTATTTATCCAAGGGATACAGGTGTGCTGTTTTGAAGGGGCACATGCACCCCTATGTTTATAGCAGCACTATCAACAATAGCCAAAGTATGGAAAGAGCCCAAATGGCCATTGACAGATGAGTGGATAAAGAAAATATATATGTATCTATGTATGTATGTGTATATATATACAATGGAATATTACTTGGTGATCAAAAATAATGAATTCTTGCCATTTGCACTAACATGGATGGAACTAGAGTGTATTATGCTAAGCGAAATAAGTCAATCAGAGAAAGACAAATATCATGATTTCACTCTTACATGGAATTTAAGATATTAAAAAGATGAACATAAGGGAAGGGAAGGAAAAATAGTATAAAAACAGAGAGGAGACAAACCATAAGAGACTCTTAAATATAGAGAACAAACTGAGAGATGCTGGAGGGGTGTTGGGTGGGGGATGGGCTAAATGGGAAAAGGGCATTAGAGGGGACACTGGTTGGGATGAGCATTGGGTGTTATAAGTAAGTGATGAATTACTAGATTCTATTCTTGAAATCATTATTACACCATTTGTTAACTAACTTGGATTTAAATTAAAAAAAAAGTTTGAAGTCAGAAATCCCAAATGTATTTGCCTACCTTCCTTATTTTCCCCTTGACAGTTAGATTTTTGCCAGAGAATTGGGAAATTCTTTTTTTTTTTTTAATACAATGTCTTTTTTTTTTTTTTTTTTAATTTTTATTTTTGAGAGAGAGACAGCAGAAACAGGGGAGGGGCAGAGGGAGAGGGAAAGAGAGAATGAGCCTGACCCTCAGGCTCTCATGACTGTGAGATCATGACCTGAGCCAAACTCCAGAGTTGGATGCCCAGCTGACTGAGCCACCCAGGCACCCCAAAAGGCATAAAGGTTTTAGAGAAAAAAATATCCTTTCACCCATTTCCTAGCCTCCTAATCCCCCTCCATGAAAGAAATGTTTCTAGCTTTGTGTGAATTCCTCCAAAGATATTTTATGCATATAGAGGCAAAAATGTAAAAACATTATCTTCTACTCCCTACTCACCCTCCCAGTACAAATGCTTAAGCTTCCTTATGGAAGGTAGTAAGAGCCTCCTAATAAGAAAGAGTCTCCTAGTGCTTTTAATTTCTGGGTGTTTGCTGAATCTATTGACACCCACACCAACAGTAAAAAACAAAATAAAACAAAAAAACCCAAAAAACCCTTAATCTCCATTTTTTGAGTTGATTTTATGCCTCAAAATTTTCCTTCCAACCCTAGTTGATTTCAGAATTAACTATTTTCAGGCTAACTACTCCTCATTGCCAGCTCCCATTCTATTTACTCTAGGGATTTTTCTACTGAAAAGAAAAAAAAAAAAAACAAACCGTAGTGACTCCCAAAGTAGGAATTTATAACTATTTCCCTAATTGGCTGTGTATGTATACCATTTTTTTTCTTTCCCATAATCTGCTAGCTATTGTTTGCCCAGCACTTAAGGAGTAGGAGGTAGTTGTGTTTTAAAGCAATTAGGTAAGCTGGCAATGACTAGAAAACGATTATTGTAAACCAGTTTCCTCCTTCAAATTAAATTAACTTTATCCAGATTAAATAATTATTTGCTGGGTGTCTGGGTGGCTCCGACTTTGGCTCAGGTCATGATCTCGAGGTTCGTGGGTTCAAGCCCCGCGTCGGTCTATGGGTTGACAGCTCAGAGCTTGGAGCCTGCTTCAGATTCTGTGTCTTTGTCTCTCTCTGCCCCTTTCCTGCTCATGCTCTGTCTCTCTCTCTCAAAAACAAACATTAAAAAAATTATTTGTGCTACTTGCCTCTTTACTTTTCTGTCTTCCCTAGCAGATAATTAATGGACAGGACTGTGCCCCCAAGACCTATCACAGAAACCTGTCACATTTTAGGGCTTTGTAAGTGTGCATGAAATGAAAGAATAAACAACTCTATCTACCCAGGTGATTCTAAACAGATCCAGAAAATCTGCATTTTTCTTCTTAAACTTGAGTTACTTGGGAGAAAGATTCTAGAGTGAACTAAATGAGGATCATACTTAATTTCTAGAGGAAGACCTTGTTTAAGGCTCTGGACTAACGTTTGGGGTTAGTGCCAATGATTTGGGAAAGATTTGCCTTATATCCTGAGAATGGCAAAGTTTCACAGGCATTAGTCTTTAGTCTTTTCACTTGATCATGGGCATGATTTCTATATTGATGTATTTTTTAAATCCAAATTCATGATATATAACCTGAAAAGGCAATTTTCCCAGTATGTGAATTTGTTTATATCAAAATTTACAGTAGCATAAGAGTTAAATATAGCTATTTATAGGTTGTTTATTTATTACAAGCTATAAAAAATATGGTCCAGGAAATCTCCTTACTCTCTTGCAAGTCTACTGGCTTTTTTTTAACTATGAGTCTATAGTACTAGTTTTTTTAACTAACTGTATTATAGAAAATTACATGTACAAAAAGAGACAATGAATCCTCATATTCCTATCCTCCAGCTTCAATAGTTATCAGCTTGCAGATAAACTTGTTTTATCTCTGCCCCACTCATTCCCCCTTCCTACAGGGATATTGGAAGCAAATCCCAAACCACCACTTCATATCATCATTTTATCCATAAATATTTCAGTATGTTTCTCTAAATAATAGGAATTAAAAAAATAATTGACAATGATACATTAGTTTTAAGTGTACAACATAGTGATTCAACTTCTCTATACGTTATGCTACGCTCGCCACAAATGTAGCTACCATCTGTCACCATAGGGTGCTATTACAATATCATTGACCATATTCCCTATGCTGTGACTTTTATTCCCGTGACTTACTCATTTCATAACTGAAAACCTGTACCTCCCACTCTTCACCCATTTTGCCCATCTCTCCACCCCCTTTTTCTCTGGCAACCATCAGTTTGTTCTCTGTATGTATAGGTCTGATTCTATTTGTTTTGTTTTGTTTATTCTTTGTTTTTTAGACTCCACGTATGAGTAAAATTATATGATATATGTTTGTCTTTCTCAGTGTCACTTATTTCACTTAGCATAATACCTTCTAGGTCCATCCATATTGTTGGAAATGGCAAGATCTCATCTTGTTTTATGGCTGTGCAAGATTATATCATATATACATATATCACATTTTCCTTATTCATTCATCTATCAGTGGACACTTGGATTGCTTCTATACCTTGGCTATTGTAAATAATATTGCAATAAATATACAGGTGCATGTAACTTTTTTTTTTTAAGTTTATTTTTGGGACAGAGAGAGACAGAGCATGAACGGGGGAGGGTCAGAGAGAGGGAGATACAGAATCTGAAACAGGCTCCAGGCTCTGAGCTGTCAGCACAAAGCCCGACGCGGGGCTCGAACTCACGGACCGCGAGATCATGACCTGAGGCGAAGTCGGACGCTCAACCGACTGAGCCACCCAGGCGCCCCACATGTAACTTTTTTAAATTGGTGTTTTTATTTCTTTGGGTAAATACCCAGTAGTGAAACTATTGGATTATATGGTATTTCTATTTTTATGAAAAATGTTTATTTATTTTTGAGAGGGAGAGAGTGTGCATGTGTGCATGTGTGAGCAGAGCAGGGGCAGAGAGAGAGAGAGAGAGGGAGAGAGAGACTCTCAAGCAGGCTCCATGCTCACCATGGAGCCCGAGGAGGGGCTCTGTCCCACGACAGTGAGATCACGACCTAAGCCAAAATCCAGAGTTGGACACTTAACTGACTGAGCCACCCAGGTGCGCCAATATTTCTATTTTTAATTTTTTGAGAAATCTCTGTAGTGTTTTCCACAGTGGCTATATCAATTTACATTGCCACCAATAGTGCATGACGTTTCCTTTTTCTCTATATCCTTGCCAATACTTGTTATTTCTTGTCTTTTTTGTTTGTTTGTTATTGTTTTAGCCATTCTAACAGGTGTGAGGTGATAGCTCATTGTAGTATTGATTTGCATTTCTCTGATGATGAGATGATTAGATGATTGCATTCTCTGATTTTGAGCATCTTTTCATGTGTCTGTTGGCCATCTGCATATCTTCTTTTGAAAAATGTCTATTCAGGTCCTCTGCCCATCTTTTAATTGGATTTTGTTTTTTTGGTGTTGAGTTGTATAAGTTCTTTATATTTTGAATATTAACCCCTTATCAGATATATCATTTGTAAATATATTCTCTCATTCAGTTGGTTACCTTTTTGTTTTGTTGATGATTTTTTCACTGTGCAAAAGCTTTTTAGTTTGATGTAGTCCCAGGAGTTTATTTTTGCCTTTGTTTCGTTACCTTAGGAGACATACCTAGAAAAGTGTTGCTGTATATGGCCGACGCCAGAGAAATTATTGCCCGTGTTCTCTTCTAAGACTTTTAGGTTTCAGGTCTCATATTTTAGTCTTTAAAATCCAGTTTGAGTTTATTTTTGTGTATGGTGTAACAAAGTGTTCCAGTTTCATTGTTTTGCATGTAGCTGTCCAGTTTTCCCAGCACCGTTTGTTGAAGAGACTGCCTCCTTTGTCATGGATAAATTTACCATATAAACCTGGATTTATTTCTGGGCTCTCTATTCTCTTCTATTAATCTATGTGTCTATTTTTGGGCCAATACCATCCTGTTTTAATTACTACAGGTTTGTAGTGTATCTTGAAATCTGGAATTTTGATAATTACAGCTTTGATTTTCTTTATCAAGATGGCTTTGCCTAGGGGCGCCTGGTTGGCTCAGTTAAGCGTCCTACTCTTGGTTTTGACTCAGGTCATGATCTCATGTTTCATGAGTTTGAGCTCCATGTTAGGCTCCGTGCTGACAGTGCAGAGCCTGCTTGGGATTCTTATCTTCCTCTCTCTCTGCCTCTTCCCTGTTTGTGCTTGCTCATGTGCTCTGTCTCATTCTCTCTCTCTCAAAATAAATAAATCAACTTAAAAACATTTTTTTAAAAGATGGCTTTGACTATTTGGGGTCTTTTGTGGTTCCACACAAATTTTAATATTACTTCTGTTTCTGTGAAAAATGCTGTTGGTATTGTGGTGGGGATTGCACTGAATTTGTAGATTGCTTTGGGTAGTATGGACATTTTAAAACTATTAATTCCTCCAATCAATAAACATGGACTATCTTTCCATTTTTTGGTATCATCTTCAATTTCTTTCATCAGTGTTTTATAATTTTCAAAAAGTACAAGTCTTTCACCTCCTTGGTTAAGTTTATTCCTAAGTATTTTATTCTTTTTGGTGCAATTGTAAATGGAATTGCTTTCTTAATTTCTCTGTTACTTTGTTATTAGTGTATGGAAATGCTATCAATTTCTGGGTATTAATTTTGCATACTACAGCTTTACTAAATTCATTTATTGCTTCTAGTAGCTTTTTTTTTTTTTTTGGTGGAGTCTTTAGGATTTTCTATGTATAGTATCACGTCATCTGCAAATAATCAGTTGTATCTCTTCTTTACCAGTATAGATGTCTCTTATTTCTTTTTCTCTCTGACTTCTATCCCTACAACTACCAACACTATGTTGAATACAAGTGACAAGAGTGTAAATTCTTGTCTTATTCCTATTCCTAGAGGAAAAGCACTCAGTTTTTCACCATTGAGTGTGATGTTAGCTGTGGTTTTGTTTTTTTTTTAATGACCTTTATTATGTTGAGGTATGTTCCCTCTAAACCCACTTTGTTGAAAGTTTTTATCATGAATGGGTGTTGATTTTGTCAACTGCTTTTTCTGCAACGATTGACTTGATCGTATGATTTTTATCCTTTATTTTGTTGAATTGGTATATCACACTGGTTGATTTATAAATTGAGCCATTCTTGCATTCCTGAATAAATCCCACTTAATTGTGGTGAATGATCCTTTTAATGTATTGTTGAATGTGGTTTGCTAATATTTTGTTGAGGATTTTTGGATCTATGTTCAGCAGGGATATTGTCCTGTAGTTTTCTCTTTTTGTGATGTCTTGTCTGGTTTTAGTATAAGGATAACATTGGCCCTTAGAATGTATTTGGAAGCTTTCCTTCCTCTTCTATTTTTTTGGAATAGTTTGAAGAGAATTGCTATTAAATCTTTAAATATTTGGTAGCATTCATCTGTGAATCTATCTGTTCTTGGACTTTTATTTTTTGGTGACCAAAAAAATCTTATCTTTTTATGACCAATTCAATTTCTTTACTCATTGGTCCCTTCAGATTTTCTATTTCTTCCTGATTCAGTTTTGTAAGGTTGTATGTTTTTAGGGATTTATTCATGTCTTCTATGTTGTCCAATTTGTTTGCATACAATTGTTCATGCTATTCTCTTATAATCCTTTGCATGTCTGTGGTGTCAGTTACTTCTCCTCTTTCATTTCTGATTTTATTTATTCGGGTTCTTTCTCTTTTTTTCTTGATGAGCCTGGCTAACAGTTTATCAACTTTGTTTATCTTTTCAAAGAACCAGCTCTTGGTTTCTTTGATTTTCTTTCTTTCTTTTTTTTTTTTTTAGCCTCTAAGTCATTTATTTCTGCTCTGATCTTTATTATTTCCTTCCTTCTACTCACCTTGGGCTTTGTTTGTTCTTTTTCTAGTTCATCTAGGCCTAAGGTTAGATTGTTTATTTGAGCCTTTTTTATGTTTGTTTCTTGAGGTAGTCCTGTACTGTTATATACTTCCCTCTTAGAACTGCTTTCTCTGATTTTGGACCATTTTCATTGGTCAAGATAGACTCCCCTCCCCCCCAAATAATTAAAATTCCTTTTTTATTATTCATGATTTCTTAATATTATAAAATATCTACGTTTCATATTTCTCTGATTGCCATATGTATATTTTACAGTTTCTTTATTTGAATCAAGATCCTTGGGAAGTCCACACATTACAATTGGTTGATCTATCACTTAAAATTCTCTTAATCTATAGCTTTCTATTTAGTCTCCTTTTATTCCTTCAAAATGACCTTTTTTAAAAACAGAAACCAGGTTGTTTGTCCCACTGTTTTTCACATCTAGATTGTGCTGATTGCGTTGCCATGGTGGAGTTAATATGCTCCTCTGCTTTTTTTTTTAATTTAAAATGTTGTAATGTTTATTATTTTTGAGAGAGAGAGAGAGACAAAGCACCATTGTCGGGAGAGGGAGACATAGAATCTGAAGTAGGCTCCAAGCTCTGAGCTGTCAGCACAGAGCCCCACATGGAGCTTGAACCCACAAACTGTGAGATTATGACCTGAGCTGAAGTTGGACACTTAACCAACTGAGCCACCCAGGCACCCCAATTTTTTTTTTTTTTTAATTTTAGAGAGAGACTGTGAAAGCAGGGGAAAGGGGCAGGGGTGGGGAGACAGAGAGAGAGAGAGAGAGAGAGAGAGAGAGAGAGAGAATCCCAAGCAGGCTCCACACTTAGTGGAGAGGCCCACACAGGGCTCAATCCTACAACCCTGGGATTGACCTGGGATCATGACCCCAAGCTAAAATCAAGAGTCAGATCAACCAACTGAGCCATCCAGACACCCCTCCTCTACTTTTAGTTTCCCTAAATTGTTAGATCTAGGTTTTTTTTTTTTTTTAAGTTTGTTTGTTTATTTATTTAGAGTGCAAGAGTACGAGCAGGGGAGGGGGAAAGAAAGAGAGAGAGAAACCCAAGCAGGTAACACGTTGTCAGTGTAGAGCCCAATGCAAGGCTCTATTCCATGAGCCCCAAGATCATGATCTGAGCTGAAATCAAGAGTTGGAGGCTTAATGGGCTGAGCCATCTCGATAACAGATTCACTTTTGAATTTTTTCTGCAAGACTTTATTTATTTATTTATTTATTTATTTGGAGAGCGCACACGAACTGGGGGAGGGGTAGAGGGAGAGAGAGACAGAAGATTCCAAGCAGGCTTTGCATTGATAACAGTATGTCCAATGTGGGGCTTGAACTCACAAACCATGAAATTATGACCTGATCCAAAGTTTGACGCTCAACCGACTGAGTCATCTAGGTGCCTCAGGAGAGAGAGAATCTTAAGCAGGCTCCAAGCCCAGCACAGAGCCTAAAGCGGGGCTCGACTCAGGACCGTGAGATCATGACCTGAGATGAAATTAAAAGTCAGATGTTTAACCAACTGAACCACCCGGTCACCCTGGCAAGACGTTTTAAAAGGTATTATTGTGGACTTTCATATGAAGGTACATAATGTCTGTTTCACTCTCTGTGATTTAAGCAGCTATTGATAATCAATATGCCTAGATCCATTTGTTTACTAAGGGTTACAAAATGGTGATTTTTCCACTGAAGATTTCCCCTGATCCTTAAAAAAAATGTTTTAATGTTTATTTATTTTTGAGAGAGAGAGAAAGGGAGAGAGAGCATGGCAGAGGGGCAGAGAGATGGAAACACAGAATCCTAAGCAGGCTCCAGGCTCCGAGTTGTCAGTGCAGACATGAGCACACGGGGGCTTGAACTCATATCATGACCTGAGCCACCCAGTGCCCCTCCCCCAATCCTTAAATATTCTTTAAAAATAGTGTTGTTGTTGTTTTTTTTAAAGGTTTTAGTGTATTGTTTCTTAAATATTTGCCATACTTATATACACATTCCCTGACTGCTGGCCATGTAGACTTTCTGAGTTTTCACTCTATAAACACTGATGGGATCACCATTCTTGTACATTTCCTATGCATAACTCATTATTTGCATATCTGGTTATTTCTTCAGAACAGTCTTAGTAGGGGAGGTCCAAGGCATAAACAGCTTTATAGCTTCTTCCTACGTACTTAAGTGTCTTCCTCAAAAGCATCAGTTCATTCCCTCCACTGATAAGAACGCCTAGTTCCTATATATCTTTACCATTCTCACATATTTAATGTGTTTGTATTCCATGTTTTTTATTAAATGTAAATTGTAATGTGTGCATTAGGAATGTATCTACTATAAATACACTAAGAAAATTCAAGGTTTGTTATTTCATAAAATGCATAGAAGTTAGAAAAAACAGTTGTTCACATATAAGAAAATAAAAAATTAATCTGTAGAAATTTCAAAACTGTGAAAAATTTTTGAACTCCTTGGTGGGCCTCATGTTTATTCACATTTTTTTTTTCAGGAATTAATTGTAACTATAGACTAGCTTTGTGTGTGTGTGCAATTTAATGTTCTAAAATTTTTGAAGTAATGTTTTTTAAATAAAAGTAAATTTCTGACTATAAATATAATATGCTAATTGCAAAATGCTGTTCTGTGGAATACTATCTTAGAAATAATGCCTTGGGTTTTGTGACTCTTATTTTATAATTAAAAAAATTTTTTATGTTTATTTATTTTTGAGAGAGAGAGAGAGAGAGAGAGAGACAGAGCATGAGCAGGGGAGGGGCAGAGAGAGAGGGAGACACAATCCAAAGCAGGCTGCAAGCTCTGAGCTGTCAGCACAGAGCCTGACGTGGGGCTCGAAGTCAGCAACTGTGAGATCATGACCTGAGCTGAAGTTGGTTGCTCAACTGACTGAGCCACCAGGCACCTTGAACCATTTTATAATTTTAAAGTTTCCTTTAACCGGCTATTATAAGGAAAATTGTCTGATTTCCCCTATAAACAAACTTAGGGGTTTTAAGATGTGGATTCAGAGTTTACCTTTATGATTTACCATACATGTATATCCTTGTGCCTTAGTTTCTTTAGGGCTGATATTCAACTGGGAGGCATTAGGATGGCTATTTCAGTAGGTGAAAGCTGTACCAGTTGTGAAACGTTCTGAACATCATCCCCGAGGATGTGAATGTCAACCTGGTAGTTACACCTTCTGACTTTCATTGTGGTCTCAAAGATCCTCATCTGAAATCACAACAGAACCCTTTTTTCACTCTGTACCTTTGGAAATTGTCAAACTCTTCCTGCTTAGCAAAATTGCTGAGAGGTGCAAAGTGATAGATACCCTGTGTGGGAAAGTGTCTGCAGTGACTGTGGACGTGTGTCAGATCTGCAAGGTGGCAATTTAACCTCTGCAATGGTCATGTGACTTTTAGCAAACAATTTCTTCAAGGATGTACTACCTTGCATACATGGTCTGGTCTTTTAGGAAACAAAATTAGGAAGTTCACTGCTTAAGATGAGTCTTCCTCAGGGGGCACCTCGGTGGCTCTGTTGGTTAAGTGTCTAACTTCTGCTCAGGTCAGGAACTCACAGTTTGTGAGTTTGAACTCTGCATCAGGCTGTCTGTTTTCAGCACAGAGTCTGCTTTGGATCTTCTGTTTCCCTCTCTCTGCACTCCTCCCCTGCTCACACATGCTCTCTCTCAAAAATAAATAAACACGAAAAAGATTTTTAAAAAAGATTAGTCTTCCTCAGAACTTTGTAATGGGACTTATAGGTATGTTATTATAGGGTTTATTAATGTCTAAAGTTTGAGGAAATGGTGAAGCATCCATTTAAAAATCAATACTTGGACAAATAATGTATGATTCTACTTATACGAGGTCTCCGAAATAGTCAAACTTAGAGAAGCAGAAAAGAGAATGGTGATTGCCAGGGGACGGGGAGATGGAAGTGGATGTTCAATGGGCATAAAGTTATAGTTATACAACATCTGTGAGTTCTAGAGATCTTCTGTGGGATGTATTGTGTGTAATTAGCAATATGGTGTTGTGCACTTAAAAACTTAAGAGGGTAAGAGTGCCTGGGTACCTCAGCCAGTTGAGCGTGTAACCTCGGCTCATGATCTCATCGTTGGTGGGTTTGGGCCCCACACTGGGATCTGCACTGATTGCTCAGAGCCTGGAGCCTGCTTCAGATTCTGTGTCTCCCTCTCTCTGTCCCTCCCCAGCTTGTGCTCTCTTTCTCTGTCAATAATGAAAAAAAAAAAAAAAAACCTAAAAAAATTGTAAAAAAAAAAGCCTTAAGAGGGCAGTTTTCATGTTAAATGTTCTATAACAGAAATTTTCTTCTTTTTCTTTTTTAAAAAAATTTTAAAAAATATTTATTCATTTTTTGAGAGACAGAGAGAGACAGAGCATAAGTAGGGGAGGGGCAGAGAGAGAAGAAGGCACAATCCAAAGCAGCCTTCAGGCTCTGAGCTTTAAGCACAGAGCCCGATTTGGGGCTTAAACTCATGAACTGCAAGATCACGACCTGAGCTGAAGTCAGACGCTTAACTGACTGAGTCACTGAGGTACCCATCTTTTTTCTAAGTTAAAAAAAAAAAAAAGTTTTTTCTTTTTAGAGAGAGAGAGTGAGATCACAGGGGCAGAGGCAGAGAGAGAGAATCTTAGGTAGGCTCCACTCTCAGCATGGAGCCCCACACCCTGGGTTCATGACCTAGGCCGAAATTAAGAGTCAGACACTCAACCAACTGAACCACCCAGGTACCCTTATTGTTTTTTGTTTTTTTTTGTTTTTGTTTTTTTTTAAAGCAAAGGGGCACTGGGAAACTTTTAGAGGTGATGGATGCGTTTATTACCTTGATTTATGGTGATGGTATCATAGGTGCATACATATGTCCAAACATCACGTTGTATACATCAAATATGTGCAGTTTTTTTGTGTATCAATTATACATTAATAAAACTATGAAAAAATCAGTGCTTGTTATAAAAACTGATCAAACCCAAATGTGATCAGCACCTGAGTAAATAGTATTGTACCAAATTCAATTTCCTGGTTGTGAAAATATACAATATTAAGGGGTGCCTGGGTGGCTCAGTCAGTTGAGCCTCTGACTCTTGATTTTGGCTCAGGTCATGATCTCATGGTACATGGGTTCAAGCCCCACATCGGGCTCTACACTGTTAGCAGAGCCTGTTTGGGATTTCCTTTCTCCCTCTCTCTCTGCCCCTCATGTGTGCTCTCTCTCAAAATAAATAAATAAAACTTAAAAAGAAAAAGAAAATGTACTATGTTAAAATTAAAAAAAATGTTTGACATTAAAGTATTAAATATTTTATTTTAATTTTGATAACCATCCTTTCAATCATCTCTTTATGCTATTTACACATCCCTCTTTGCTTCTGTTCCTTTCAGGTAATTAATAACTTTCTGACCTGTGTTTACATATTTCTCCGTGTTTACATGGTTGCATACAATACATGGATTTTTGGTTTATTTCATAAATGTGATTAGATTATGTTTACTTTCATGAAGGTTGTTATTTTTACTTGAAAATACATTGGGAAAGAAGTCTCTTCAAACAAACTAACTGATATAGAGGGAACTCAGTCCTTTTTTCTTCTTTCTTTTTGTTTTCTTTTTTTTTTTTTTTTTGAGAGAGAGAGCCCTTGCGTGTGAGTGGGGGGAGGGGCAGGGAGAGAGAGAGAGAGACAGACAGAAGGAAGAGAGAGAGACATAGAGTCTCTTTTTTTTTTTAATTTTTTTTTAACGTTTATTTATTTTTGAGACAGAGAGAGACAGAGCATGAACGGGGGAGGGTCAGAGAGAGGGAGACACAGAATCTGAAACAGGCTCCAGGCTCTGAGCTGTCAGCACAGAGCCCGACGCGGGGCTCGAACCCACGGACCGCAAGATCATGACCTGAGCCGAAGTCGGCCGCTTAACCGACTGAGCCACCCAGGCGCCCCAAGACATAGAGTCTTAAGCAAGTTTTAACTTGGTGGGGACTCCGCCGAGAGGCTCAATCTCACAACCCTGGTATCATGACCTGAGCCGAAATCAAGAGTTGGATGCTCAACAAACTGAGCCACCCAGCTGCCCTAGAACTCAGTCCTTTTAGTGGCTTCACAATAGTCAATGTATCGCAGTTTATTAAACTGTCCCCCTACTGATTGATATCCCGTTGTTTTGCTACTCAAATATTGTTGAAATAAATATCTTACAAATACAGTATACACTTTGGACTGATGCTTTTATGTCTATGGGGTAAATTCTTAGGGGATGGGATTACTAGATTTAAAGAATATGAATTTAAAGAAAACTTTGGGGGCACCTGTCTCTGCACTCAATGTGGAGCCTCCTTGAGATTCTCTCTCTCTCTCTCTCTGACTCTCCCCTGTTTTCATTCTCTCTCTCTCTCTAAAAAATAAAAAATAAATAAAACTTTGTTTAGATATTTCCAGACTTCTTTCCAAAATGGCTGCATTATTTTACATTTGCAGCAGTAAAGGATGAGAATACACTTTTCCTTATATCCCTACCAGCAGTAGGTGTTCGATTGGTTTATAACTGTTGTGAATTTGATAAATTAGAAGTTATATCCCATTGTTATATTAATTTACATTTCCCTGACAGTTGTCTGCTTGAGCAGGCTTATAAAAGTTTATTGATCATTTGGATTTTTGTGTGTTTGAATTGCTATTCATAGCTGTAGGCCTCTTTCTCCATTGGATTGTTTTTGTCATTTTCTCAATAATTTGAAAAGGCTTCTTGTATATTGCAGATATTAATCACTTATCTTTCATATGTGTTACAATTCTTTCCCCTGAACTACTTTTTTTGCCTTTTGTCTATGTTTATGGTATTTGCCATATCGCATTACATTTTTTTAATGTTGTGAACTCTATATTTTTCTTCAATGGCTTCTAGGTTTCCTAACTTTTCAAAGAAAAGTCTCCTTAACCCCTAAATTACACATGCATTGTACTCTATTCTTTCTGATGCTTTTGTTACTTTGTTTAGTTGTTTACAATTTTTTAAAGTTGTAGTGCTGATTATTAAGTAATCCCTCTTTCTTCAAACTCACCCTTCTATATTCTGCTCTGTGCTTCTGCATCTGGGACTCTGCAAATCTTGTTTGAGCTTTGATAGCTGGCTCCCTGCTAGGCTCTGCCAATGGGAGGCAGGACAGGAAGACTGGAAGGATCCAGGAAGAAGAAGGGACTCCCTTATTCTTGTTTGTTTTTGTTCTTGTCAACAACAAGATCTAAACAACAAGCACTACAACAATGAGTATTCACCCAGGAGCAACTTGCTTCCAGAGCAATATTCCAGTTTGCAGTTTTTCCAAAATGTACACCAGCAGACTTATTGCACCACCTCAAAGGCATCAGCCAGTTGGTACCCCCCCAATTCTCTGGAGGTCTCACTTATAGCTCTGAGGGCCCCATCTACAACCTTCTGAATTGTACTAATCCCCACTCCTTCCTTTGTTCTTCCAGCCTTTGGGGATAGTGGCTGCTTCCTTCAGTTTTCCTTCTGATATCTCACATCCTCTTTCTGTGCTTTTATTTCTTCAGTATGTAGTTAATAATTCTTTCTATTAAATTCTCTCTATAAAAATAACTGACATGGTTTCTGTCTCCTGACTGGACCCCAGAGGTTGCTGTGGAATATTTCAATTTTTTCCTTCTTTTTTTTTTTTTTTTTTGTATGTCATGCTTCTGATGTTAGGAATTTTATGGAGGCCAGTTTCTCATCCCTTCAAATGGCTCACCAATTGTCCTAACAGCATTTATTACCTAATCTATCTTTTTCCTACTGGTTTTGTTTAAAATATTTTTTGATATAAAAATTTAAAAATTTTTACCAATTCATCCCACCAGATCATTCTTCTTTGTTCTTATGCCTTGAAAAGTCCTTTCCACGTGGGTCAGAAGAATAATCATGTCTATTTTCTTCCCGTGTTCTTGTAATATATCATATCACCTCATTTAGTTTTCAAAGTTTAAAAAATTGAGACCCACTAGAGGAATATTTTTGGCTTTGTCAATGAATATACATATACATGTTTATATAAAATTGAAACAAAAATTTCACAAAATCATCTTTGTGGCAGTGATTTTCAGTACTCACAAAAAGTCTCTTCTGTTTCTCAGTTCTTACACAGTTAGTTAGATACAGTCTGTGTTCTGCCAGAAGGATGTAAGCAGAAGTGCCGTATGTAACTTCTAAGAAGTCTCCCCAGATAGAGAGACCATGTCCTCCTCGTTCATTTCTTTTTGCTTGCTGGCTAAAATGTGGGCATGATGGCTGGAGCTACAGCACTCCTGAACCATGAGGTGACTTTGGGAATGGAGCAATGACAGAGAAGCAGCCTGAATGAGGACTTCCTGGAACAGACACCTCATGCTTAGCCTGCCTACACCTTGATTTTAATGTGAGTAATTAACTTCTCGACTTTAATGTAAGAAATTATTTTTTGTGTGTTTTACTGTGACTCCCAGCCAAACTTAATTCTTGCAAATACACCTTCCATAATTTACACTTCTACCAACAGTATGTGAGAATGCTGCTTCTCCAGTGTCACCAACAGGTATGTTGTCAAACTTCTGAGTTTTGATAATCTTAAAAATAAGAAAAATAATCTGACTTTTAATTTGCATTTCTCTTATTGTATATCAGGTTTTAAATCTTTTATTTAGGGTGATTTATATTTCTTTTTCTATAAACTCTTTGGAAATAAATATTTTCCTATTAAGTACATGATGTTTTTTATTTGTTTCTAGGATTTCTTTATATATTAAGAAAATTAATCTTGGGGCGCCTGGGTGGCTTAGTCAGTTGGGTGTCCGACTTTGGCTCAGGTTATGATCTCTCAGTCTGTGAGTTCAAGCCCCACGTCAAGCTCTGTGCTGACAGCTCAGAGCCTGCCTGGAGCCTGCTTCAGATTCTGTCTCTGTCTCTGTCTGCCCCTCCCCTGTTCTCACTGTGTTTCTCAAAAATAAAATAAACATAAAAAAAATTAAAAAAAAAAGAAAATTAATCCTTTACTTCCTTTTCCTGTGATATGAGTTGCAAATATTTTTCCAAATTTGTTATTTGCCTTGTAACTTTACTTTTTATTTCCTTTTTTTTTTTTTTTTTTTTTTTTTTTTTTGGTCTTGCAGAAGATTTCTGAAAGTTTTGGGAAAAGCCTATAATCATATTTTTGAAACTTTCCCCCCTGGTGTTTAGATTTTAAGTCCTAGGACAAGGTCAAAATCATAAAATAATTTTGTTTTCTGAGACTTTAATGGATTTTTAAAATTTATATCTTTGAAGATAGTATGTAAAGTATGAACCCAACTTTATCTTTTTCCAAATGGCTTCCTATTTGTGCAAACCATTTATCTTTATACTATTGATAGGAGATATTGACCTTATAAGTACTAAATTCTTGTTTTTATTTGGGTTTATTTCTGGACTTTGTATTTTGTTCCATTGATTTGTCTATTCATATGCCAAAATCCATATTTTAAATTATTGAGGTTTTAGAATATGTTTCTATATTTAATAGGGCTGCTCCCTTCTTGCTGCTTTTTTTTTTTTTCAAAATTTTCTTGCTATTCTTAGTTGTTGGTTTTTGTTTTTTTTTCATATTCAGATATTAACCAGCCTGTGTAGGTCTAGAAAAAAAAAATTCTGTTGACATATTTATTGGGATCTCATTCAGTTTACCAATAAATTTTGGGAGAATTGACACCTGTAGGATATTGTATATTTTAATCCGATTTCTTATTCAGTATTAGGAATTTTTTATGAAAAATATTTAAAGTTTATTTATTTGTTTTTTAAAGTTTATTGATTTGAGAGAGAGAGCAGGGGAGGGACAGAGAGAGAGAGAGAGAGAGAGAGAGAGAGAATCCCAAGCAGCCTCCTTGCTGTCAACACAGAGCCGGATTCAGGGCTCGAACCCATGAATGGTGAGATCATGACCTGAGCCAAAATCAAGAGTAGGACACTTAACCGGCTGAGCCACCCAGGTGCCTGGGTACTAGGAATTTTTTTTTAAGTTTATTTATTTATTTTGAGAGAGAGAGAGAGAGAGAGCGTGCACACAGGTGAAAGGGGGAGGAGCAGAGAGTGAGAGGGAGAATCTCAAGCAGGTTCTGCACTATCAATGCTCAGCTGAAGCCAAGAGTCAGAGGCTCAACTGACTGAGCCACCCAGGTGCCACTCAGTACTAGGAATTTTATCTGTTTTGATTGCTATTGTAAATGGGACTTCCTTTTCCATTCTATTGTCTAACTGGTTATTGTTTGTATATGTGAAATCTATGGATTTCTGAATGTTAATTTTATACTGACTCACTTTTTCTGAATTCTTGTTTGTAGTAGCTTTACAATTGATTTTTTTTTTCCAGGTATACAATCACATCAGTAAATGGAGATGATTTTATTTCCTCATTTCCAATTCTTATGTCTTGAATTGATTTTTGTGGTACAATGGTGGTTGTATTCTGAGCTCTTAGCTTGTGTTCCTCCTTCCTGTCTTTTTCCAAGTTGTCAGCAGTCTTCCTGGCCATCCTATGTGTTGCCCGGTATCTCAATCAATTCCTTTTAAAGTCAGAACTGGTTTCTCGTTACTTTCCTACCCAGGAGACCTAACTAAAAGTTTCATTTTGTACAATGATACATTGTCAATAACAACATTTGTTGCCATTTATTGCCCTTTAAAATATACCAGGCAAGGACACCTGGGTGGCTCAGGTCATGATGTCACAGTTGGTGACTTTGAGCCCCGCATGGAGCTCTGTGCTGACAGCTCAGAGCTTGGAGCCTGCTTCAGATGCTGTGTCTCCCTCTCTTTCTGCCCCTCCCCTGCTCACGCTCTGTCTTTCTCTCTCTCTCCTTCAAAAATAAATACACGTTAAAAAAAATTAAAAATATATATACCAGGTAGTTACCTAATTTGCATATATCCTATAAGTCAATTCCTAGAGAATGTATTTTGAATTTTTCTCTCTGGTTTAGCACCAGATTTGAAGTTCTCCTTTTCAGCTTTCTTCAAAAAGTCTCTGATTTTTGTGTGTCAGCAGTAGCTTTGAAACATAAGGTAAGAGTTTAATATGTTTATGCTTTTATTATTTGCCTCAACATTATAAAATCAAGTTTATTAAACTTTTTTTTTTTAAGGAGTGGTACCCTATTTCCAAAGCAAACATTAACTGGAAGTCTGGTATAAAAAACAGAGAACCTGAAACGGTTATACAAATTGTGTAGAAGTTACTTAATCTCAGCGTTTGTGATGTGTCTGAGCATAGACAAAAAAAGAGAGGTTGTTCAGATTAAATACAGATATTTCTGGACACAGATCTTCGTGTCCCATATGAATTGAATTGTGTCCCTCCGAAAAGACATGTTGAAGTCCTAACCCCCAAGCAACCCAGAAGGTGATCTTATTTGGAAACAGGGTCTTTACAGAAGTAATCAAGTTAAAAATGAGGTCATCAGAGAGGGCCCTAATCCAATATGATTGGTGTCCTTATAAAAGAGGAAATTTGGACACAGACACAGATACACATACAAGGAAGATAGTTTGAAGACACAGAGAAACCATCTACCACCCACTTGGAATTCATCTAAGACCACTAGAAGCTAGGAGAGAGGCATGGAGCAGTCTCCCTCAGAGCCCTCGGGAAGAACCAGCCCTGCCAAACCATGATGTCAGACTTCTAGCCTCCCAAATTAATACATTTCTGTTGTTTAAGCCATCAAATTTGTGGTACTTGGTTACAGAAGCCCCAGGAAACTAATACTGTAGTTTCTGTGGCCAATTGGACAGAATTTTGAAAATGAAATATACCACCGATTCTAGAATGCATGTTCACTGTGTATGTGTTTTTTGGCGTGGGTCCAAGACCTTGATTAGCTATATTGTTGTTATTTATCAAAGGTCTGTTCTGGCTGGGCTAAGCAGATGATCCTTGCAGTTGCTGAGTTCATCATTTACAGTTGGAAAAAGCTAAAATACATTAGAATACATACGGATAAAATAAATACAATGGATAAAATACATTATCCTAATGTATATATTTTTCATGTCTTTAACCAGGGGTTGGAAACTGGCAACCGGCTTGTAAGTATTTTGTTTGGCCTACCCAGTGTTTTGTTGTTGTTGTTGTTGTTGTTTTAGGTTTTATTTTTAAGTAATCTCCACACCCAACATGGGGCTCAGATTCACGACCCCAAAATCAAGAGTTGCATGCTCTACTGACTGGGCCACCCAGACACCCCAGTGTTTTAAAAACAGGAAACAATGTTCTTCTTCACCAGTATTTAAAGATCATACTTCTTACAGGGGCACCTGGGTGGCTCAGTCAGTTAAGTGATTTCAGCTCAGGTCATGATCTTACAGTTCGTGGGTTTGAGCCCCACATCATGCTCAGACAGCTGAGCTCAGACATGCTGACAGCTCAGAGCCTGGAGCCTGCTTCGGATTCTGTGTCTCTCTCTGTCTTTGCCCCTCTCCTGCTTGTGGTCTGTCTCTGTCTCTCTCAAAAATAAATAAAAACATTAAACATTTTCAAAAAAAGGTAATATTTCTCATAAAAATTTCTGGATTTCTGTTTTCCTTTATTCTTGAACATGAGATCTGCATTTCCTCATGGTAATAGTTGGCTGAAGTCTGGCTACTTCCTTTAGCCAGGCTAAGCACTTCCATCAGCTACATCACCACCAGCGCCACTTTGCTACAGGCAAAGAAGCAAGGATGGCTGGAGTAGAGTGAAAAAGGAAAGTCATTGGAGTGCCCAGAGGTTCAGTAATAAGTCAGAATATGGCAGATCTTGAGGCCATGATAAGGACTCTGGATTTATTCCAAGTGAAGTGGGGAATTAATGAGGGGTTTTGAGCAAAAGGGTGACCTGATCTGAGATTTGAAATTAATCACACAGCTACTCTGCTGATATTAGAATGTAAGGGGAAGACATGAGAATGCAATGGTGGAAATGGCAAACCTGTTCAGAGGTTTTCTATAATGATCATGAGATGCCTTGGACCATAATGATAGCAAGGGAGGTGATGTTAAGTGGCGGAAACACTTGATGTCAACAGAATCACCTGATGAATTAGATGTGTGATGTGGGAGAAAGAAGACTTTCTTTGGGTTTTTGGCCCGAGTAACTAGAGGGGTGACGTTGCTATTTGAGATGAAGAAGCTGTAATAGGAATAAGTTTCAGGGGGAAAATAGGGAGATCCATTTTGGACATGTTCACCTCGAGATGTATATAGGATGTTCAAAGGAAATGTTGAAAAAGCTGTTAGCCAGGAATCTGAAGTTTAGGGGACATGTCTGGCTAGCAATAAATCTTTCCTCTTCTGATCCAGTCTCATAACTTTTAATGTCATGTAATACGATATAATGCTGCTGACTTCCAAATGTTTATGATGGATTCAAGGCAGATTGTGGTAGTATGGCTCTGCTGCCAGGGAAGGGAAAGGTGGGTATTTGAGTCAGCTTTGTCTCTGATCTTAGAACAGGAATGGTTTTAGTCCCTGCGTTTGGGTCTCTGCTCATAAACTGAGGCTCATATGATTGTCAGTTTTACTGTTTTATATCTGGTAAGCTGTAGAGGCAAATTTGGATCAAGGTCTCAGGTCCACACCTGGGGTTCTTTTCTCCACTCCACCAGCCAGTCTTTGGCAAGGCTATCTTTCAAAGAACCACTCTCCTTGCTTTCTCAACCCTTTCTAGGCATTCAATTTCTCCCTTAGCTTCCCTGGGCCCACTTCATTTCAGCAGTAGGAATCTTAGTGCTGAGCTATTGAAATATGAGGGAAAATCCTCGGCTAAGACTGTTAGGTTCCAGCTACTAGGTGTACTTTGCCCTTGGTCAAGTGATTCTTAACTTCCATCCAGGTTAACGTCCTCAGGAATTCTGTGGTTCTAGCAGCTTGAAACTTTTCCCTTTCCCAATTCAGTTCAACTTCTGTTCTTTGAATGTGGCTGCAGGTCTGGGGAATCGTGGTCTAGCGAAGGGAGAAAAGGCATGCTCTCAGGCAGCTGTAACTAGGATGACACCCCCCAACATGCACGCCCAGCAAGTTCAGGGCTGGACTTAGGGCCAAGCTTTGTCCCCGGATCCTGCGCTCTCCTCCCTGGGCTTCCCGGAGAGCGGGGGGCTTCCGGCGGGCCCCCTCCTCCCGGGGGCGGGGCCTACCTCTCCCACTCCCGCCTCCCGGGCTGCGCGCGGCTGCGGGCCGCGGTCACGTGAGCGCGGCGCGGCGGGGGAGGGGCCCTGATTTCCGGGCGGCGGAAGGAGACGCGGCCGCGTGAGGACGAGGCGATTTGAAAACACGCTCCGGGAGCTAGAGGCTGAGGCCGGTGGCGCACGCCGTCGCCTCGTGGGCTTCTGTTCGGACGCTCCTCTCCTCTGTCTCCGCGCCCCGGTCCCGGCGGGCCTTCAGGTGAGCGGCCGCCGCCCGTCGGGCCGGGCCCTCCCGGGGCGTGGGACGGCGCGCGGGGCCGTCGCCCCCCGGTCCGCGGCCCAGGCGGGCCGGGCCGGCTGTGGCCGGTCTGCGCGTCCGGAGGCTGTCCCGCGGCGCCGCGGCGGAGCGGGGCCTGGGTGCGGAGCTGGGCTGTGCGGGGGCGGGGCGCCCCGCGGGCGTTTGAAGCGCCTCAAGTGACTGGGCGGGTTCGCGCGGTTTCGCGTCCCGGAGACTTTTAGGCCGGGGTGTGTAGGTTGGGGCCCGCTTCCCCGACTGTGGCCCTGATCGCCGTCCGTGGGAGTAGAAGGCACGGTAGTTTCTACAGCCCGCCGGCTCTTCACTTGTGGGACGCTGGACCGAAGTGGGGCGGTGGGGATGAGTGGGCGTCTCCTACTCGGCCCCGTCGCCGTCCAGGTGTGGGGGTTTAGCAGTCTTTGCGGAGCAGAGTGGGTTCGGCGGCTGTCTGGAGGCGCCCCTGTGTGGGGCATTTACTTTCTGGGAAGTCTGGTGTCTCCCGATTGTCCCCCTCAGGAGAGTTGGGAGGAACTCGTGAGAGTAAGGGGTTGGCGGGGAAATTACCAAAGGTCGACTGCAGTGTGCATTTTTATTTATTTATCTATCTTTTGGAAAAGAAGCTGGAAATTAAGGTGGTAGACAAAGTAGCTGAAATTCGATTAGGTCGAAATTCTGACACGCTGGAATCTTCCTTTTGTTGAAATTAGAAGACCTGCAACTGGAATGTATGAAATTCACTTCTAAAACTTTAGGGGCTCACCCGCGTAGGAGGTCCAGTGATGTGAGATTTCAACCCCTGACGCTTGAGTTTCTAGCTACTATTCAGTGTTGGCTGCTGTAAAAGTGGCTTATTCAGAATATTTGCTGTGCTATGAAAATCTTTATTTTTGTTTTATTTACTTATTTTTAAAGATTTAATTTTATGTAATCTTCACACCCATGATGGGGCTTGAAATTGGAACCCTGAGATCCAGGATCCAGAGTTATATGCTCTACCGACTAAGCCAGCCAGGTGCCCTTGAAAATCTTTATTTAACTTATTTAAAAAAAAAAAAAAGTTTTTGAAAAGTTTATTTACTTTGAGAGAGGGAGAGAGAGCGTAAGCAGGTGTGGGGCCGAGAGAGAGAGAGAGAGAGAGAGAGAGAGAGAGAGAGGGAGAGGGAGAGAGAATAAGAATGAGAGTTTCAAGCAGACTCCCTGCTGATAGTGAAGCTTGAACTCACAAACCTGAGATCATTACCTAAGTGGAAATCAAGAGTCAGAGGCTTAACTGACTGGGCCACCCAGGCATCCCCTTTATTATTTTTTTAAGTTTATTTATTTTGAGAGAGAGACAGAATCCTAAGCATTCTCCGAGCTGCCAGTGTGGAGCCCATTGTGGGACTTGATCCCATGAGCAGCCAAAATCCAGAGTCTGAGCTTAACTGACTGAGCCAGCCAGGTGCCCCTGAAAATCTTTATTTTAATGTGAAAGTAACAAATTGGTAATAGGACTTTAAAAATTCCTAGTATAAAAATGGTCTTTGTGTACCATAAAATAATATTATTAGCTTTAAAAGTCAAGGAAGAGCCATCAGCCCTCTTAGTTTCTAATAGGGAAATTACTGTGACTAATATAAAGTGATGCATAATATGGTATAAGCTTGACCGACTGTATGTTGGACACAGGTCAGGTAGTTAGTGGCTAAAGATAGCCCAGAGGATTGGTGACTGGGGGTTAATTCATTTTTTGTCTCATACCGTTTATTTTCATCTCTAGTACTAGCTAATAATAAAATTGTAGGGAAAGTTCACAAAGAGTGCTTGCTTAATTAAAAACTTTTTGTATACGGGGTGCCTGGGTGGCTCAGTCGATTAAGCGGCCGACTTCGGCTCAGGTCATGATCTCACGGTCAGTGAGTTCAAGCCCCGAGTCACGCTCTCTGCTGACAGCTCAGAGCCTGGAGCCTGTTTCAGATTCTGTGTCTCCCTCTCTCTGACCCTCCGCCGTTCATACTCTGTCTCTCTCTGTCTCAAAAATAAATAAACGTTTAAAAAAAAAATTAAAAAAAAAAAACTTTTTGTATTAAAAGAGGCCAGGTGAGGGGCACCTGGGTGGCTCAGTTATATTTGAGCGCCCGACTTCAGCTCAGGTCATGATCTCTTGGTCTGTGAGTTCAAGCCCCACTTTGGGCTCTGTGCTGACAGCCTGGAGCCTGCTTCGGATTTTGTTTCTCTCTCTCTGCCCCTCCCCTGCTTGTGCGTGTCCCCTCTCTGTCTCTCTCTCTCTCCCCCTCCCCTCCTTCTCCCCCTCTCAAAAAAGTAAATATTAAAAAAAAAATTTTTTTTTTTTTTAAATAAAAAGGCCAGGTGAGTATTCTTTTTAGGTTTTGCTTATCCCTTTTTTAAAACTAGAATAACTAGAGGTGTGGGTGGGGTGAAAACCTGGAATTGGTATAAATGAAATAAGTTAAGCCATTTTGCCACTCAGGTTTCCAGTCCTCACCTTAATTCCAGTATGTGTAACATAAAGCTGATTTTGCAGAGCTCTGTTTTGTAAGTCCCTCTTCAACTCCCTAACACAGGACTGACAAATCTTTCTGAGGCTCATCTTTAATTTAGTACCACCTTCCAAACTTGGTTTTGTGAGAATTGAATGCCAGTGTACATAATGTGTCTCATATTGTGCTTGATAATGTTCTGGTCCTAAGAGTTTGAGGAAAATGTACGTGTTGTTATACATATTGAACAGTGCCAGGTGCAGTTCTCAGTGTTTTACAAATAGGAACTCATTTGCTCCTTATTAATCCTATCCTGTAACAATTATATGAGGTAAGTATTATTATTATCATCCCTGTTTTGATAAAACAGATAAAAACTGAGGCACAGTTTTAACTACAGCTAGAAAGTGGCAGTCTGAATAAGAACTGAATCAGTCTGGCTCTAGAATCTGCTTTTAACCTATGTTGCCAAATCCTACCTAGCTTAAGGGGCTCTAATGTGGTAAAACCTTGCAATCATGTGAATTTGGATGTAATGTTATAGGGGATTGGCTTCTGGATTCCTGGAACTTGAGCTGCTTGGTCTTGCACAAGCCATTTTATTTCACAATAATGTAAACCTTCATTTTATTCACATTTTTTGGACTCCCCATTTATAGTGTTGTGACTTCTAAAAAAAATTTCTGGACATAGCATAGTTATGATAGACGAGAAGTTTTGTTTCAGAGGTACTTACCTGTTCTAGTGGGTGTATAGTGGTGAGCAGAATTCATTATTTTTGTAGCATGTGGAAAAGTTTTCAAGAAGACTTGAGCTGATTCCAGGTATAGGAGGCTATATTTTAGATAGATGTTAGCTTATGAGAAAATAAAGCTGGAGGGGAAGTTAGGAAGGACGTGAAATGTCAAGCTATGGAGTTTTTACTGTAAGGGAGTGGAGGAACAGCTGAAAACTCCTGAGCCAGATCTGTGTTTAGAAAGAGCTCTCTCGCGATTCTAGCAAATGGACTGGGGAGTAGACACTAGAAACGAGGCAAGCATACTGATGGGGAAACTAATAACAGTCTGGGGTAGAAGTAAAGGATTTAAGAGGTGGCCTGGGAATGGGAAGGAGGCACGGATCAAAATTTTTGTGTGGGAAGTTTTGGATGTAAACTGAAAGAATGATGAAGAGGGGGAAGTACAAAATGACATATTTGTGCCCAGGTTATGTATAACAACAGTGGCCTAGCTGGTCTTTGTTCCTTACTCCTCTGTTATACTATACTCCCTTTTATACTGCTTTTATTTCCTGGTTTGGATACTGTTTTCTGTTTAGTCTGAACCTATCCTGGTGTTCAAAATGCTGATACTTCATTTTTGCCCATACCAGACTTATTCTCTACCCCTGAATCATACCGTGTTTTCCTTACTCAATGAAATGCCCATTAACTCTCCTTGCTACCTATCTCTGAATCTTACACATTTTTCAGGCACCAGTTTAGATTCATGAGACCTTTTCTGGCTGTTAAAGGATGCGTTAGATGAAAACATTAGTCTTCAGACTTAGTTTTGTTTCATTAGTAGAGGTTCCTCAGGGACTTTGGGGGGCCAGGAACAGATATAAGGTATATTTAGCAATCTGTGTGCCACCCCCTCCCCCAACCACCCACCCCAAACCTGGACCTGGTTATTTCAAAAGGTTTCCATTTCCCAGCTAAAAACGCTTGACAGATTTGTGGCAGGGTTGTTGCCTTATTGTTGATGACTTCTCTTTATATGTGTCTTGACTAAGGTATACCTGTTGGTAAAGGTATTCTCCATTTAATACTTTGATCCTTTGGCACAGTCACTGTTGGCCTTGATTCTTGATTAGCTTTGAAATAAATTTTAGAGTAATATAAATGTTGGAAAATACCTTCTTTATTCTTTTATAGGTTATTTTCTTATATCCATTGTTTTAAAATTCTTTTCATTATAGCACTCAAGAATGACCAAAAAAAGAAAACGCCAAGATGATTTTCAAAAAGTAAAACTAAAAGTTGGTAAAAAGAAACCCAAATTAGAAAATGCTACTGTTACAAACTTTAAAACGAAGACTATACATCTGCCTGAGCAACTCAAAGAAGATGGAACTCTTCCAACGAACAATAGAAAACTTAACATAAAGGTAAATCATAAATACTGTTTCGATAAAGTAAGAGTTTTCTTTGAAATCATCTAGAATGTTTTTTGTGAAAAGTTGTATTGATTTCTCAGGGTTTATTGATGGCTTAAGTTCGGAGTTTGTCCGTTAATCAAATCTGAGTTGCCACTGCAGCTTTCCCACCTCCTCCAGAAAGACTTGCTCAACTAAACGCACAGTGATTTCTGTTATATACCTATTTGATGTGTTAATATATGATCTGGAAGAAATTCTGTTTAACTTTTCAATGTAACAAGTTTTTGATGTGACAATTTTCTAGCTGTTTTTATATTTCATGAAGATCTTGTCTTACTGATTTTTTTTTTTTTTAAGAGAGAAAGTATACGAACTGGGGGGAGGGAGGGAGAATCTTAAGCAGGCTCCTCACCCAGTGCAGAGCTCAAAGATCTTGTCTTACTCATTTTGAACCCACATAACTTACAGGTTCTCAGTAAATGTGTGAAGTTAATTCAAGTTTGAGCAATAGTTTTGTTTAAAATTTTAACAGCTTTATTGAAATGTAATTTTTATGCATAATAAAATCAACCCATTTAAAGTGTGCAATTGTGTAACTTTTAATGTATTTATAGTTATGCTATTATCCCCACAGTCTAATTTTAGAACAGTTTTATCATGCCAGAAAGAAACCCTATATCTATTACAGGTCACTCCCCATTCTTCTCCCCTAGCTGTAGGCAGCCATTAATCTACTTTTTGTCTGTGTAGATGTGCTTATTCTGGTCATTTCATATAAATGGATATGTGGTCTTTCGTTACTGGTCTTTTAGTTAGTATGTTTTTGAGGTTCATCTGTGTTACAGCGTATCTGTCAGAACAGTACTTCATTTCTCTGTACTGTTGAATAGAGTTTCAGTGCATGGTTAATGTCACATTTTATCACTCATCAGTCGATGGACATTTGGTTGCCACTTGTAATGCCACTTGCCATTTGGTTGCCATGTGTAAAGCTGTTATGAGCATTTGTGAGCCAGTTTTTGTGAAGATCAACATTTTCTAGTTTTGCTTTTAAGTTCTGAAGTTAAATAAAATTGAAAAGGTACTTGAAGTTACTTTTTTTTCCCCACAGATGGTATAAAGTATTCCACAAATAAAATTGTCAAATGTTATACTCAGAATACACACATATCCTGAAAGACTATTTAAAATAAGGAGAATGCATTTGTTAAATTAAGAGTATATAAACGTACCTACCATATGTTTGGTACATAGTAGGTTTTTCAGTAGCGATGATGATTGTTGTCACTTTAAATGATAGCCTACATGCAGGTTAATTTCAGAAAGAAGATTCTGACCAAGAGTTATGTAATGTTTTTATTAAGCTAAATATATTTTAAAGATAAAACAATCTTAGTAAAAGCTAAATAACATTTCAAAAATACTTACTGAAGTAGTTTCCTCAAGGAGGGTTAATTTATTAGCATAGTTTTAGTTCGCATGTTTATTTGAAAATGTTATAATATAGCTAAATCCTGTATTTTTATTTTTAGGATTTGCTGTCACAGATGCATCACTACAATGCTGGGGTTAAACAAAGTGCTCTTCTTGGACTTAAAGACCTTTTGTCTCAATACCCATTTATAATTGATGCACACCTTTCAAACATATTAAGTGAAGTGACTGCTGTGTTTACAGATAAAGATGCTAATGTACGATTAGCAGCAGTTCAACTTCTTCAATTCCTGGCCCCCAAAATACGAGCTGAACAAATTTCTCCATTTTTTCCTTTGGTAAGTGCCCATCTCTCTAGTGCCATGACTCACATTACTGAAGGAATTCAGGAGGACTCTTTAAAAGTTTTGGACATTCTGCTGGAACAGTACCCAGCCTTAATTACTGGCCGTAGCAGTATATTGCTTAAGAATTTTGTAGAACTTATTTCTCATCAGCAGCTGTCCAAAGGACTGGTAAATAGAGACAGATCCCAGTCCTGGATACTTTCTGTAAATCCTAATCGGAGACTCACTTCTCAGCAGTGGAGGCTGAAAGTCTTAGTGAGACTCAGTAAATTCCTTCAGGCCTTGGCAGATGGATCCAGTAGGTTGAGAGAAAGTGAAGGACTTCAGGAACAAAAAGAAAATCCCCATGCCACTAGCAACTCCATTTTTATCAACTGGAAGGAACATGCCAACGACCAGCAGCACATCCAGGTTTATGAAAATGGGGGTTCACAGCCAAATGTCAGTTCACAGTTCAGGCTACGGTAAGAAGGATTTCAGTTATGTCCACACTCAGTTTTCCTATATTGAATTTTAACTGCTGATCATTGATGGCTAATTGTGGGGAGACATGAAGTTGTCTTTTATAGTTTTCATATAGTTACTCATGATTTGATTTTATTTACTGATGGGAGGAGTCATATGAAAGTATTAATTTGTTCATTTCTTACAAAGCCTAATGAGAAATAAAACTTGATGGTCTTTTTTGGCTTTGTCATCTTAGAATTTTATTTTCTTACTAGTCTTGATCAATGTAATTGTCAATTCAGGGAACTTCATTTTACTGGTACTTTACATTTAAATTTAAATTAAACAGGGAGTGATATTTTTTAATCATTAATTTTTATTTTTCATTCTTACCTTTCTTTATTAGGTACCTGGTTGGAGGACTAGGCAGTGTGGATGAAGGCCTGTCATCTACTGAAAACTTGAAAGGATTTATTGAGATAATAATTCCATTGCTAATTGAATGCTGGATTGAAGCTGTGCCTCCACAGCTAGCTGCTTCTGTTGGAAATGGTATAGAAAGAGAACCTCTGCAGGTTATGCAGCAAGTTCTTAATATTATTTCCCTTCTGTGGAAACTCTCCAAACAACATGATGAAACTCATAAATTGGTGAGAACTTAATGGATTCTTTATTTTCTAAGTAATGCCTTTTATCATAAATGGGCAGGTTAGAAATTTACTAATTGATTATGCATTTTCCAAAATAATTCTAGTGGTGTAACTATAAGCTTGTTTCTTATTTTAGCCCCAAAATGCAAGTTAAGATAGTCTTGTGAGATGATTCTGAAATTTATTTGTTTGTTTATGTAAGACAGCACAAGTGGGAGAGAGGGGCAGAAAGATTTTTTTTTGCGCGCACACGAGGGGTGGGGGGAGGGGGAGGGAGGGAGACTATCTTAAATAGGCTTCATGCTCAGCTTGATCCTGTGGCCCTGGGATCCTGACCTGAGCCGAAATCAAGAGGCAAGATGCTCAACTGACTGAGCCACTTGTGTGCCCCACTCTGAATATTTTTAATTTAAGTGAAATGTGTAACTTAATGAGCTTGTTTTCATTTGCTTTTATTGGATGTAATCACAGTAGTGTTACCATGTATTGTTTATGGCAGATTGATTACGTAGGAGCATTCTAGTTTCTGGAGGCCTCTTATGGGATTAAAAAAGTTGCTTATTAAGGAGTTTCTTCCAGTGTATGCCACATTGTCAATTTTAGCAGAAATGGACCACAGTGAAGATCTTATAACTAACCTGTGATTTAGAGAAGAAATTACTTACAGACTTGATTAGTGCATGCTGTTTTGTTTTCTCTTGACAAGGGATATAAGATCAGAACACATTTCTAAAAGTCACCTTTCACTGTAGGTAAGCTGTAGTTCTAGGTATGGTCTGCGTGAAATTAACCTAAGATTCTAAGTTGTGTAATAGGTTTTCACTAGAAAAGATGATAGTAAAGACGAGTTTCGTGATGATTTATCTGCTGTGTGGGGGAGAGTTGAATATTGGCAGCCTTTTTGAAGTGCTGTGGTATAGAGAATATGTATAGAGAATATAATGTATAGTCCATGGTGTAAGTAAGGAAGAACAAGATCTAAGATTAATTGGTATTAAATTAATATGATAGCACACTTAAAGGGCAGCTGCAGGAACAATACTTTAAAGCTTAAAGTATCTGGTTTATAGAATTTCTGCAAGGATTTTTGACTAGGCAGGTGTGAATCCTTGAAGTTGCCTGCATGTGTACAAAACTGACAAAGCAGTTTTTTGGTTTTGTTCAATTTTTATTTCAAGCTGGAATTTAGAATGAGTGAATAGACTCCATAAAATAAGATGAAGGATAAACTAAAAAAGAGTATTCGATGATCCTGAAAAGCATTGTGGAATCATACTAAGGTGTGTGTTTCTTTTAAGAGCTTGCTCTAGCACTATTAACCCATTATCCATCATCTGTAGGGTTGTTACATGAATTGCTTTTTCAAATAGGATGGCATTTTATTGACTACAGTTTTGAGCCTGTCTCATGATTCATTGCATACATTGGCAAGAAATTGATCAGGGTTGGGGGTAGAGTGTATAATTTTATGAAAGCAAAGCTTACTGTCCTTTATGGCAATTAACCTATGGTGTAAGCTAGTGACTAACAATGCATACAGGTTTTTGGAAAAGCATATGTTATTTGCATTCTTGAATGGATTTATCTGAAGCTGGGATAGAAAGTAAAAGTCATGATATCAACATAAACCTTAAGTACCAGTCTTTCCTTCATTTTTAGAAAACTAAGAAAAATTCTAAGCATTTTGGTGTTTGGTGACACACAGGCACTAATTGTTAATCCTTTAGTAATAGTGTTTGTAACCAGATAGAATGGTAGGACCAAATGCAAATTCATTAATTATGCTAATTTTATATTATGCACTATCGTTCAGATAATACTGTGAAAATATCCAAACACTGCTTTAATTTTATGGATATTTAAAGTTGTATGCGTTAGAACTATTCTGTGCTATTATGACTGTTTATTAACAGTTCATTAACGTAGGACACTATATTCAGAAGACTGTTTTGTATAGATTGTTGAACGCTATGTAGAATACTGAACTGGGATACTATTTAAAATTCAAATATATTGAAGAAAGTTTAATTCGAATAGAAATAGTATTTAAAAGCATACACTGGTAGAATTCTCTAATTTACCTTGGCAAATTGGTTATGTTGAATTGTAATAACTGGATAAGGTAAGATCTATTATTTTGTTAAAAAAATTTTTTTTAATGTTTATTTTTGAGAGAAAGAGCATGAGCGGGGGAGGGGCAGAGAGGGAGACACAGAATCTGAAGTAGGCTCCAGGCTCTGAGCTATCAGCACAGAGCCCGGTGGGGAGCTTGAACCCATGGACCACAAGATCGTGACATGAGCTGAAGTCAGAGCTTAACTGACTGAGCGATTCCAGGCACCCCAAGATTCATTATTTTAGAACAAAGCATGAATATGTATGTGAGCTGTACAAGGTGACATTAAAATGCGTTAATTTATTTTTTGTTACCATTATGTTTGTCTCACTCATCTTCAGTTATAGCTTAGTAGTTAAGATACTGGATGACCTATAACAGCTCAAACTTTAAAAGAGGAATGAAGTGGCATTCCTTGGTCTTAAATGCAAATTGTGTCCCACAACCTAAATTGTAGCTCTTTTCTCTCAGAAAATGTGAAGGTCTTCTGGAGCACCTGGGTGGTTCAGCTGGTTTAGCATCTGACTCTTGATTTCGGCTCAGGTCATGATCCTAGGGTCATGAGATTGAACCCCGCATTGGGCTCCATGTTGAGCGTGGAGCCTGCTTAAGATTCTTTATCTTTCCCTCTGCCCTTCTACCCTGCTTGTGCGTGCACTGGCTCGCTCTATAAAATTAAAGAAAAGGCGGGGGAGAGAGGGCACCTGGGTGGCTCAGTTGGTTGAGGATCCTTTTTTGGCTCAGGTCATGATCTCACGATTCGTGGGTTTGAGCCCCACGTCAGGCTCTGTGCTGACAGCTCAGAGCCAGGAGCCTGCTTCGGATTCTGTGTCTTCCTGTCTCTCTGCCCCTCCCCCACTCACACTCTGACTCTCTCACTCAAAAATAAATAAACATTAAAAAAAATTAACAGAAAAAATGTATAGGGCTTCTATTGATAAATTGGCATCTAGATTAGGTGCAGCCTTGGGACACTTGCTTGCTTTTAGGTTTTGCTAAATGTATTTATTTGCTGCATAGTTGAGAAACTTCATTTTAATCCAGGTTTTATTATTTATTAAAGTTTATTTATTTAGAGACAGTGTACACACGTGCATGAGCAGGGAAAGGGCAGAGTGAGAGGGAGAGAGAGAATCCCAATCAGACTCCATGCTCAGCAAGGAGCCTGACATGGGGCTTGACTGTGAGATCGTGTCCTGAGCCGAAATCACAAATCGGATGTTCAACCAACTGAGCCACCCAGGTGCCCCTTAGCTTTGTATTTTAATGCTTGCTATTTTTAGTTTATATACTTCATTGCCCACGTCTTTTTTGCCATGAGGATTGGAATTTGTACAACGTAATGCAAATATGCATCAGGATTTGTTGAACATCTATAAATATGGCTGTTTAAGTTAATTAAGATTCAGTTCCTTAGTCACACTGCCGCATTTCAAGAGCTCAATAGCTACATGTGGCTAGTGGCTGTGGTATTAGAAAACACAGATGAGTAATAATTCCATCACTGCAGAAAGGTCTGTTGAATAATGTTGCTGTACAGAGTCTCGGGTGTTGTTCTAGGCTCGGGGAATATAGAGATGAACATGACTGACAAGGTTGCTTGCCCTCCAGTACTTAACTTTTGGTGGATGGTAAACAAATATATAATGTCAATACTAAGAAGAAAGATGAAAGTAAAGCAGGGTAAAGAGAACATGTGCTGGAACAGAGTGAGTGGGAGCTGTATTATTATTATTATTATTATTATTATTATTATTATTAAGGTTATTTATTTGAGAGTGAGAGAAAGAAAGAATCCCAAGGCTATGCACTGTCAGTATAGAGCCCAATGCGGGGCAAACTCATGAACTGTGAGATGACCTGAGCTGAAATCAAGAGTCAGAGGCTTAACGAACTGGGCCACCCAGGTGCCTCAAGGGGGAGCTATTCTAAATAGATGGTCAGGAAACGCTTTCATGGCTTTTAAATGTCAATGAATAAAGTTAAAGGAGCAAGTCTTAGACCTGTGGGAAGAACCTTCCAGGCATAGGGAACAGCAAGTGCAAAGCCCCTGAAATGAGAACAAATTTGGCATATTTGAGGAATGGCAAGAAAGCCTGTGCAAGTGAGGTACTAAGAGAATGGTAGAAGATAAGGGAAAAAAGTGACAGTGGCCAGATCATGTAGCACCCTATTGTCCATGGTAAGAAGTTTGGATTTTAACCCAAATGTGGTGAAAAGACATTGGAGAATTTTCAACAGGGAAGTGGCATGATCTGAATTATGTTTATTTAACTTTAATATGACGAATTGGTACATAGAACACTAGTGAACTTCTCTGTGATCAGCATCCAGGTCTAGCAAAACTGTGGAACCCAAACTCACACCATCTTTCCTATGAATGACCAGTCCTGCCCTACATACATACTTATTCCCTTTCTTCTTTCCTGTGTTATTTGGAAGTATGGTTTATGCTTTAAAAGGTCACCCTAGGGGCGCCTGGGAGGCTCAGTTGCTTAAGCATCCGACTTCAGCTCAGGTCATGTTCTTGCAGTCTGTGGGTTCGAGCCCCACATCAGGCTCTGTGCTGACAGCTCAGAGCCTCGAGCCTGCTTCGGATTCTGTGTCTCCCTCTCTCTCTGGCCCTGCCCTGCTTGTATTCTGTCTCTCTTTCTCTCTCTCAAAAATAAACGTTTCTTTAAAAAAATAAAAAGATCACCCTGGCTACTATGTAGAGAATTGACTTTTGAGAAGGGCAAGAGGAAAAGTAGGGAGACCAGTTGGGAGGCTATTGCAGTAATCTTGGTAAGAGTGGTGGATTAGAATAGAATGGTAGCTAGAGTTGAAGTGATGAGAAGCAGCTGGGTTCTGATAAAGTCAGTGGGACTGCTGATGTGTATAGTGAAGGAAAGAGGAGCAAGAATGGTGCCTGCGTTATGATCCAAATGACAGTGTGACTGCCGGTGGGGAGATCAGTTTATTCATGTTAAATTTAACATGTCTGTTAGAAGTTCAAGAAGACATGTTGAGTATACAGTGATAAATTAGCACAAAGAGAAGAATACAGTAAAGGATACTAAGGAGCTGTAGGGTAACCAGCTAGTCCTATATCCCAAGAAACCTTTTAGTCCCTGGAAAAATGGAATGGTTGGTTCTCTGGATAGGAGAAAATAAGAGTGTTGTAATTTGGAAAAAGTGTTTCAGGTAGGAGAGAAAGATTCATGAGTACTGCAAGAACTTTAGAGAATTGCATTGCTTTTTTTTTTTTTTTTTTTCAACGTTTTTTATTTATTTTTGGGACAGAGAGAGACAGAGCATGAACGGGGGAGGGGCAGAGAGAGAGGGAGACACAGAATCGGAAACAGGCTCCAGGCTCCGAGCCATCAGCCCAGAGCCTGACGCGGGGCTCGAACTCACGGACCGCGAGATCGTGACCTGGCTGAAGCCGGACGCTTAACCGACTGCGCCACCCAGGCGCCCCAGAGAATTGCATTGCTTTTTGACAAATATTTTTAATGGGAAATAATAGAATTGCTGGGAAGTAGAGTTATTGTGTAACGGAACACTAGTACAAAGACTTTCTGGTATATTTTACAAATACTGCACTAGTGGTTCAAATTCAGGATTTTCTTCTTACTTTCTCCCTTTTTCTTTTAAACAGTAAATAAAATACAAGTAATGATAATTATTAAACACCAGAAAGATCTATGGGTGACATTTGGGTGCTCTAATTTATTTTGATTTTAAAATTTATTTGTATCTTCTGTCATAAGCAAAAGATGTATTATAATGGTAAATATATAGTTGAATATTAATAAGTGGTCACATTTCTGCTTAAAGTTTTATTGGTTATTTTAAATTGTTTCTTGTAGATTTTCTAATTTTTATTTATTTTAATAGGAGTCGTGGCTTCGAAAGAATTATCTTATTGATTTCAAACACCATTTTATGAGTCATTTTCCGTATGCCTTAAAAGAAATAACCAAGCACAAAAGGAAAGAGACAAATAAAAGGTATTGTGATTCCTTCCACTGTATAGACTTGAAAAAGTTTTTAACCTGAAATTACCAGAAGATAATTAGCCTTAAACTGAAACGTTCTAAACTGTGAGGGGTTTGTATCTAAATTTTGTGAGATAAAAGTAAAAGTAGCCGTAGTATGGCTGATCTTGAACAAGTAAGTCACTTTAAGCCTTGAGACTTCCGTTTCTTTTTTTTTTTTTTTATTAAAAAAAAATTTTTTTTTTTCAACGTTTTTTATTTATTTTTGGGACAGAGAGAGACAGAGAATGAACGGGGGAGGGGCAGAGAGAGAGGGAGACAGAATCGGAAACAGGCTCCAGGCTCTGAGCCATCAGCCCAGAGCCTGACGCGGGGCTCGAACTCACGGACCGCGAGATCGTGACCTGGCTGAAGTCGGACGCTTAACCGACTGCGCCACCCAGGCGCCCCGACTTCCGTTTCTTTTAATGTTTAAAAATCTAAAGTGAATTCTTTTCACAGAGTATCAAGTTATATAAATAAGAATATAATAAAATTTGTTGGGCTGATTTATTTGGGAAAGAGGTACTATGTAATCCCTAAGCAAGAAAGTATCTTAAAGGTCATGTAGTTGTGTCATTTATATATGAGGAAACTGGTAATGAAACTATTATCAGTATCAGGAAGAAGGATAATTGGAGAGAAATAACTTTCTAAACCAGAATTTATGGATTAGAAGATGGAACTTAAAATTGTAAGCCTGAAAACGGTTTAAAATGTTCACCTCAAGTGAGAGCAAGTAAGTGTAGAAACAAGTTATCTAATAAAATTTGAGAAGCAGGTGCAAGCTAGAACGCTAGAAGTGGCAGTTCCTCAAATGAGTAAATGCCTGAAGGGGTCTTAGTCTGTCAGATGATTGTTATATTTGTCAAAGGGAAGAAACTACCTGGAGAATCAATGAGGCTCTTTGAACAGGGTTTAGAGGATATGCTTAGAAGTGACAAGGCTGTTGGAGGCCGATAAGGTTTTCATTTCTTCATTAAATATTTTGGTTGCTTACTATAAAAGTATCATAATAGAGATCATCAGATGTTTTCTTGTTCTAAGCAATTCATAAAGTTGTTTAAATCAGTCACAATACAAAATTGGTAAAAATATGTCAGGGAAGAGTTAGGAGACAGAAACCACCCTAGTGATTTTAACAGCATTAAAAAAAAAAATTTATTTAGTGCACTCAAACAGGGGAGGGGCAGGGGGGTGCAGAGGATCCAAAGGGGGCTCTGTGCTGACAGCAGTGAGACTGCTGTGGGGCTCAAACTCAGAAACCATGCGATTGTGACCTGAGCCGAAGTTGGACATTCAACTGACTGAGCTACCCAGGTGCCCCAAAGAACCGAAAAGGCAAAAGGAAACATAATATGGAGATAGCCACTCAGGAAAGTAGGTACTGTCTCTAGAAGTGGGAGAAAGAAGAGAGCAAGAAGCTTGGAGGAAATGCTTTGTGGCACCAAAACTCTGACCCCTGGGAAAGTGGTTTTTCCTTAGTGGGCATGAATGTTTTTGAGATCTGAAGAGGGGCCTCGAGCTGGGGCTCAAAACTTTGCTAAGGGAATTTTGGCTGGCTGGTGCTTCTTCGGGTCGTGATGATGCTGGTTTTGTGTCACAAAAACTGCAAACTGGATTCAACTGTGGCTACTAGAATAAACTGCTTCTGGCCTGAGGAAGAGTTGTTGAGTTGAATTGGCAGCAAAAGGAAGCAAAAACAGGACTGGGAAGCAAACAAAGGAGAGTATCCCATCTTTCTCCTACAGCTTTCTAGTCTCACTAGGACCCCTTCATTGGCAGAGCTTAACGAGAAGCCAGCTGCAAAGGAAAAATGTGGCCTAGAGTCCCAGCTGTAGGATGACAAAGCAGAGTATAGAAGGGTGGGTTTGAAGCTTAAAAACAATAGTCCAGTAACTGGCAGGAGGAAAATTGAATTGTATGTAGCAGAAGGCAGTTTATTTAAGGGTTATTAGAATTGTATAATTAACAAGTGCTATAGGAATTTATAGGAAGAGAAAGATCCTTGATGGGATGAACAGATAAAGCTATATTGAAGAGTAGTATTTGAGCATGGATATCACTTTAGCAGGCATAAATGAAGCAAGGGATGAGAGATTATACTAACTAGAAGAGGTAGCATGTAAGAAAACCATAGGATTAGGTAATGGAGAGCATGGGACAGATCTGGGTCAAATCTGATTTCTGCTGTTTACCAGCCTTGATGCTGAGAGACGTTCCTTGTCTGTGAAATTCAGTGCCAAAGGGTCAAAGCTGAAAGATAAATGAAGACTTTTGGTTGGATCAGAACTACGTCTTTGGAAGATTCATTTAGTGAGTTTCTGGAGTTGGAGGGGACAGTCAAATAGGTAGCTACTTTCTTGAGTAAGGTATTAGGTTCCCCACCTCCTATCCCTCAACAAACATGATTTTTTATTAGAGCAAAACTTTTAAATCTGGTCCATGGATAAGCTTCAGAAAGTCCTAGAACTCTTGAAGAGTTTTATGTGTGTGTATTTTTCTTGATAAGAGCTTCCATACATAATTTTCATCAAAATGAGATTAAGTAGTGATTAGGAAGTTTGGCATTTAGTAGACCATTAAATGCAAGTAAATTATCCAAGAGTGTATGGGTGTGCTGTCATTATTCAAAACATTTATTGAACACTTAACATGTGGAAGGCAGTTACTGTACTGTGTGCTGAGCATTTTGAGGTAAAGGGGTGATGCTTTGGAGTACAAGCTAATGGGGGAGATGTTTCTGATTGTTTAATCTGTGACCAACTGTGATAAAGTTAAGGAACAGTTTAGGGTAATATGAGAGTATATAATAAGGAGCCTGTCCTGATCTTTTAAGAGGGAATAGAGTTGTAGGGAAGGCTGCCCTGATGAAGTGATTTGTACCAAGATATAAAAGGTAAAAAGGAGTTAACTTTATGAAGATGTTGAGGTAATGAAATTGTGGAATTTTTTTAAAAGATTTTATTTTATTAAAAAAAAAATTGTAACGTCTAGAGAGACAGAGATAGAGCGCGAGCAGGGGAGGGGCAGAGAGAGAGGGAGACACAGGATCTGAAGCAAGCTCCAGGCTCTGAACTGGAGCCCGATGCGGGGCTTGAACTCATGAACTGTGAGATCATGCCCTGTGTTGAAGTCGTACGCTTAACCGACTGAGCTACCCAGGTGCCCCCATGTGGAATTTTGAAAATTAAATTGAATTTTATTTCATTACAGTAAGTGTACTCTTTAATCCCCATCCCCTATTTAACCCATCCCTCTACCCAACTCCCCACTGGGAACCGTCCGTTTGTTCTCTATAGTTAAGAGTCTGTTTCTTGGTTTTTCTCTCCCTCCTTTTTTTTTTTTTTTTTTTTGTTCTTTTTTGTTTTTTGAATTTCTCGTAAGTTTCCACATTTGAGTGAAATCATATGGTATTTGTCTTTCTCTGACCTATTTCGCTTAGCACTATCCTCTTCAGGTCCAACCATGTTGTTGCAAATGGCAAGATTTCATTCTTTTTTATGGCTAAATGTGTGTGTGTGTGTGTGTGTGTGTGTGTGTGTGTGTGTGTGTACAAACATGCAGTACCTTCAGTACCTTCTTTATCCATTCATCTTTTGATGGATACTTGGACTGCTTCCATAGTATGGCTATTATAAGTAATGCTGCAATAAACATATGTGTACGTGTATCCCTTTGAATTAATGTTTTTGTATTTTTGGGTAGATACCCAGTAGTGTGATTCTTAGATCATAGGGTAGTTCTATTTTTAACTTTTGTTTTTAAGTAGGCTTCACACCCAATGTGGAGCCCAACGTGGGGCTTGAACTCACAACCCCAAGATCAAGACCTGAGCTGAGATCAGCAGTCTGACACTGACTGAGCCCACCCAGGCACTCCTGTTTTTAATTTTTTGAGGAACCTCCATGCTGTTTTCCACAATGGCTATACCAATTTGCATTCCCATCAGCAGTGCATGAGTGTTCCTTTTTCTTCACATCCTTGCAGCACTTGTGTCTTCTGTTTTTGATTTTAGCCATTCTGACAGGTGGGAAGTGATACCACATTGTAGTTTTGATTTGCGTTTCCTTGATCACGAGTGATGTTGAGCATCTTTTCATGTGTCTGTTGGCCATTGGCCATCTGTATGTCGTCTTTGGAGAAATGTCAGTTCACGTATTCTTGTTTTAAATTGGATTATTTGTTTTTTAGGCATTGGGTTGTGTCAGTCTTTTATATATTTTAGCTACTAACCCTTTATTGGATATGTCATTTGCAAATATTTTCTCCCATTCTGTAGGGTGGTATTATTTAGTTTTGAGGATTGTTTCCTCTCTGTGCAGAAGTCTTTTATTTTGATGAAGTCCTAGTAGTTTACTTTTGTTTTTATTTCCCTTGCCTCATGAGACCTATCTAGAAAAATGTTGCTATGGCCAGTGTCAGATTACTGCCTGTGCTCTTGTCAAGGATTTTTATGGTTTGAGGTCTCACATTTAGGTCTTGAATACATTTTGAATTTGTTTTTGTATATGGTATGAGAAAGTGGTCCATTTTCATTCTTTTTTGTGTGTAGCTGTCCAGTTTTCCCAACACCATTTGTTGAGACATTTTTCCATTGTATATTCATTTCTCCTTTGTCCAAGATTAATTGACCATATAATAGTAGGTTTATTTCTGGACTTTCTATCCTACCCCGTCTGATCTACATGTCTATGCCAGTAGCATATGTTTTAATTGCCACCGCTTTGTAATATAACTTGAAATCTGGAATTGTGATACCTCCAGTTTTGTTTTCCTTTTTCATGATTGATTTGGCTATTGAGGGCTTTTGTGGTTCTATACACATTTTAGGATTGTTCTGTGAAAAATGCTGTTGGCATTTTGATAGGGGTTGCATTAAATGTATAGATTGATTTTGGGTAATATAGACATTTTAACAATATTTATTCTTCCAACCCATGAGCATGGAATGTTTTTCCATTTGTTTGTGTCATCTTCATTTTCTTTCATCAGTTTTTAAGAATTTTTCAGAGTGCAGGTTGTTAACCTCTGGTTAAGTTTATTCCTAGATCTTTTATTGTTTTTGGTGCATTTGTAAATGGGATTGTTGTCTTAATTTCACTTTTTGCTTGTTTCATTATTAGTGTATAAGAATGCAACAGATTTTTGTACATTGATTTTGTATCCTGTGACATTACTGAATTCATTTATCAGTTCTAGTATTTTGGTGAAAATTTTGGGTTTTCTGTGTATAGTCTCCTGTTATCTGTAAATAGAGTTTTACTTCTTCCTTACCAATTTGGATGCCTTTTATTTCTTTATGTTGTCTAATTGCTGGGACTTCCAACATTATGTTGAATAAACGTGGTGAGAATGGACGTCCTTGTCTTGTTCCTGACCTCAAGGGAAAAGCTCTGTTTTTCACCACTGAGTAAGATGTTGGCTGTGGGTTTTTTTTTTTTTTTTTAAATTTTTTTTTTCAACGTTTTTTATTTATTTTTGGGACAGAGAGAGACAGAGCATGAACTGGGGAGGGGCAGAGAGAGAGGGAGACACAGAATCGGAAACAGGCTCCAGGCTCCGAGCCATCAGCCCAGAGCCTGACGCGGGGCTCGAACTCACGGACCGCGAGATCGTGACCTGGCTGAAGTCGGACGCTTAACCGACTGCGCCACCCAGGCGCCCCAACTGTGGGTTTTATTATATTGAGCCATGTTCCTTCTAGACCTACTCTGCAAAGGGTTTTTATCATGAATGGATGCTGTACTTTGTCAAATGCTTTTTTGCATCTATGGGACAGAATGCATCATCTATATGGTTTGTATTCTTTTTCTTACTGATGTAATGTATCACATTGATTGTTTTGCGAATATTATTATTTGATGTTTATTTTTGAGATAGAGCCTGAGTGGGGGAGGGACAGAGAGAGGGAGACACAAAATCCAAAACAGGTTCGAACCCGTGAACTGGGAGATATGACCTGAGCTGAAGTCTGACACTGAAACCAACTGAGCCACCCAGGCGCCCTGACTGTTTTGCAAATATTAAACCACCTTTGCATCCTAGAAGTAAATCCCACTTGATCATAGTATATGCTTTTTAAATATATTGTTGGATTTGGTTTGCTAATATTTTGTTGAGGATATTTGCATCTGTAAGAGATAATGGCCTATAGTTCTCTTTTTTGTGTCTTTATCTGGTTTTGGTATCAGGGTGGTAATTGGCCTCATTGAATGAATTTTGGAAGTTTACCTTTTTTATTTTTTGTAATAGTTGGAGAAGGAGTATTAACTCTTCTTCAGATGTTTGCTAGAATTTGCCTGTGAAGCCGTCTGGTTCTGGACTTTTGTTTATTGGGAGTTTTTTGATTACTGATTCAATTTCATTGTTGGTAATTGATGTGATCAGATTTTCTATTTCTTCCTGCTTTAGTTTTGGTAGGTTATGTTTCTAGGAATTTATCCATTTCTTCCAAGTTGTCCAATTTGTTGGCATAGATATTTTCATAATATCCTGTTACAGTTGTTTGTATTTCTAGGGTGTTGGTTATTATTTCTCCTTTTTCATTAATTGTATTTGTGTCTTTCTCTCCTTGTCTTATGTATTTATTTTATTTTTTAATTTTTCTTTATTTAGTTTTTTGTTGAGTCTTGCTAGAGGTTTATCAGTTTTTGTTGATTTGTTAGAAGAACCAGTTTCTGGTTTCATTGATATGTTCAATTATTTTTTCTAAATTTCTGTATCATTTATTTCTGCTCTAATCTTTATTATTTTTTTCCTTTTGATGGCTTTGGGTTTTGTTTTTTTTGTGGCTTCTTTAGGTGTAAGGTTAGTTTGCTTATTTGAGGTTTTTCTTTTTTTCTTTTTTACATTTATTTATTTTTGAGAGAGACAGACAGCATGAGCAGGGGAGGGGCAGAGAGAGAGGGAGACACAGAATCAGAAGCAGGCTTCAGGCTCCCTGCTGTCAGCTCAGAGCCCAATGCGGGGCTCGAACCCACGAACGACGGGATCATGACCTGAGCTGAAGTCGGACGCTTAACCGACTGAGCCACCCAGGCGCCCCTTGAGGTTTTTCTTCTTGAGGTAGGCCTGTGTTACTATAAACTTCTTTCTTAAAATTTTTTTAAACCATTTGAAAAAAATTTATTTTAATGCTTGTTAATTTTTTGAGAGAGAGAGAGAGAGAGAGAGAGAGAGAGAGAGAATATGAGTGGGGGAAGGGGCAGAGAGAGAGGGCAACACACGAAGCAGGCTCCAGGCTCTGAGCTGTCAGCGCAGAGCCCAATGTGGGGCTTGAACTCACGATCCACGTGATTATGACCTGAGCCCAAGTTAGATGCTTAACCAACTGAGCCACCTGGGCACCCCTATATAAACTTCTTTCTTAAACCACTTTGGTGCAGCCCAAAGATTTTGGACTGTTGTGTTTTCATTTTCATGTAATTTTTGATGTTCTCTGATTTCTTGGTTGACCCGTTCATTGTTTAATAGCATGTTATTTAACTTAACCTCCATGTATTTGTGCTCTTTTCAGATTTTTTTCTTGTGATTTAGTTGTAGTTTGATAGCATTGTGGTCAGAAAAGATGTATATAGAACATTGATTTTTTTTTTTTTTTAATTTGTTGAGACTTGTTTTGTGGCCTAATATGTGATCTATTCTGGAAAATGTTCTGTGTGCACTTGAAAAGAATTTGTACTCTGCTGTTTTAAGATAGAATGTTCTGAATATGTTAAATCCATGTGGTCCAGGATTTCATTCAAAGGCACTATTTCTTTGTTGATTTTCTGTTTGGATGACCTGTCCATTGATATAAGTGGACTTTTAAAGTCCCCTATTATTATTGTATTACTATCAGTTATTTCTTTTATGGTTGTTATTAACTGTGTTTTGTATTTGGGTGCTCCCATGTTGGATGTGCAAGTACTTACAATTTTTATATCCTCTTGTTTGGAATGCCCCCTTTATTATTACATAGTGCCCCTTTTTGTCTTTTGTTATAGTCTATAACAAGTCTTTTTAAAGTCTATTTTGTCCAGTATAAGTATTGCCGCCTTGGTTTTCTTTTAACATCCATTTGCATGATAAATATTTTTTCATCCCCTCACTTTCAATCTGCACATGTTGTTAGGTCGGAAACGAGTCTTTTGTAGGCAGCATATAGATGGGTCTTGTTTTTTTAATCCACTCTGTCACCCTGTGTCTTTTGATTGGATCATTTAGTCCATTTACATTCAAAGTAAATATTGAATAGATATGTATTTACTGCCATTTTGTTACTTGTTTTATGGTTGTTCCTGTAGATTTTCTCTGATCCTTTCTCTTCTCTTGCTCTCTTTCATAGTTTGCTTTCTCTAGTGATATACTTGGATTCTTTTCTCTTTATTCTTTGCATATCTATTACTGATGTTTGATATGTGGTTATCATTAGGTGTGCACATAACATCTTCTACATGCATATAGCAGTCTATATTAAGTTGATGATCATTTAAGTTTATACTGTTATTTACTCCTCTCCCTCCCATGTTTTAGGTATATGGTTTCATATTTTACATCCTTCTATTTTATGAATCCCCTTAACTGAATATTTACAAATACATTTATTCTTATTGCTTATGTGTTTTTTACTTTTTGTACTCTCACTTCTGGTCTTCCTTTTCATTCGGAGTCCCCTTTAAATATTTCTTGTAGAGCTGGTTTAGTGGTCATGCGCTCCTTTAGTTTTTGTCTGAGAAACTCTTTTATCTCTCCTTCTATTCTGGATATTCTTGGCCACAGATTTTTCCCTTTCAGCATGTTGAATATATCCTGCTGTACTCCTTTCTGGCCTGCAAAGTTTCTGCTGAAAAATCCACTGATATCCCTGTAGGGTTTCACTTGTATGTAACTGTCTTACTTTCTCATCGTCCTTTAAAAATTTTTTCTTTATCACTACTTTTTGCCATTGTAATTACTATGTTTGTCGGTGTGGATGGCCATGGTTTGAATTGGGAGTGGGGGGAGGGTCTCTTTTTCCTGAGTCTGGATCTCTGTTCCTTCCCTAGACTAGGGAAGTTTTCAGGTATTATTTCTTCAAATAAATTTTCTTCCCTCTTATCTCCTCTTCTGAGATCCCTATAATGCAGATTGTTACTATGCTGGATGGAGTCACTGAGTACCCTAAGACTATTCTCAGTTTGCATAAGTTTCTTTCCTCTTATTTGCTCAGCTTGGTTACCTTCCATTACTGTCTTCCAGGTCATTAATTCATTCTTTGCTTTGTCTAGCCTGATATTTATTCCATCCAGTGTATCTTAAATTTCATTTTCTGTGTTCTTGATCTCTGATTAGTTCTTTTTATTCTTTGACAGTCTTACTGATGTTCTCCATTCTTTTCTCCAATCCAATGTCTTTTTTTTTTTTTTTTTTTTTTTAAGTAAGCTTCGTTTTCAGTGCAGAGCTCAACATGGGGCGTGAACTCAGGACCTTGAGATCAAGGCCCGAGCTGAGATCAAGTGTCAGATGCTTAACCAACTGAGCCACCCAGGTACCCCTCTCCTGTATCTTAAATTCTCTATCAGGCATATTACTTATTTTCACTTTGGTCTCTTGCTGTGGTTTGGTCCTGGTCTTTCATTTGGGAGATGTTTCTCTGTCTCCTCATTTTGCCTGACTTCCTGTGTCTGTTTTTGTGTGTTAGGGAAGTCAGCTGTTTCTTTTGCTCTTAACAATAATAGTCTCTTAAAGAAGAGGTCCTGTAGTGCCCGGCAATGCAGTGTCCTGTTTCCCAAGGCCTGATGCTTCAAGAGAGTGTCTCCTATGTGTTTTGTGTGTGCTCTCCATTTGCGTCTTGGCCTCTTTTTCCTTTAGTGTAGTTTACAGAAGCTCTCTTTGCTCATTGTGTACAATGTTTGATCCTTGGCAGGGGTGGGGCACTGTTTATTTGTTTAAATGTTTATTTGTTTGGCGGGGAGCGGGGGGTGAGTTAGGGACAGAGAGAGAGGGAGACACAGAATCCGAAGCAGGCTCCAGACTCTGAGCTGTTAGCAAGAGCCTGACATGGGGCTTGAATACATGAACTATGAGATCATGACCTGAGCCAAAGTTGGATGCACAGCTGGCTGAGCCACCTAGGTGCCCCCAGGTGGAACACATTTTAATAAGGGGTGTAGTGGTCTGCTTTTGAAAGGAGACCTGCCACTACTGCTGCCAGAACTGAGGTCCTGAAAACATGAGTGTCAGGAGATGTGGCATTGGCAGAGTTTGTGCTGGGTTTCTTGGGGAGGGGCCTGCAGCGCTAGGACTCATGCCTGCATGTGACTGGGAAGGGCATATCTGCTGAATTGTCATGGGTTGGGGGGTGTTGGGTATGGTGGAGGGTGTGGGATGTTTTGGCAGGGGTGGGATGTAAGGAGGCTTGGCAAGTTAGGTTAGGAGTGGTAGCATGGGGCTGTTTCCTGTTGGTGGCTATTTATGCTGAAGGGAGAAGAGGGAAATGACCCTTGCCAGGTCCTTTGTTCCTGGAGGGGTCTCCCTGTGACCTCTGCCTCTCTGGGCCATGCTTTGAGATGAGCAAATCGCAAATCACTTTCCCTCTTGTCTGCCCTTGAGTTTTCCAGTTGCTGATACTATGCTGTATTTGCACGGGCTGTTTGTCCTGCTCTAATTGTGGGAACTCTGCTTCCTAATGTCTTCTGGGCTTTCTCAGAGCCAAGTCTGCCGATTTTTAAAATTTCAGGCTTTAAGTCCCGCTGGTTTTTGAGAACTACAAAATTCAGCCCCTCTCATTTTCAAAAGCAAATATTCCAGGGATTCATCCTCCCTGTTCAAGGGCTCCCCTATGTGAAGTCTGTTTTCTGCCCTTCTCTGTGCCATCATCTCCCTCTCCATTGTGTCAAATAGCCATGGTCCATTTTGCTTCCAGACTGTCTTTGCCCTTCCTACCTTCTTTAATATGTCCCCTTCCCTGCCTTTAGTTGTGGAATTTGTTCTGCCAGTTTCTGGATGGTTTCCTAGGTAATTTACACTGATACGGGTGTTATCTAGTTGTATTCGTGGGAGGAGGCAAGCTTAGGGTCCTCCTACTAGTACTGCCATTTTCCCAGACAACTTTGCAGTTGTGGGATTTTTAGCAAAAATAGATTGGCAATATAACTGGCTTATTTTTTACAAGATTCCCTAGGGATTCATTTTTAGGGATTTTGGGCTGCTCTTCCATAAGGAGCTGAATTGAATACTTAGATAACCTGTGGAGGGCAACAAAAGTTAAAGTTGGGGGGACAATGTTGGCTTTGGCCAGTGGTCTTCATTCTTATTCATATAACCTCAGTTAATTTTTTACCTGATGTCTAAATTTGTTCATCTTTGGTTCAAATACAAAGGATAGTATTGATTTTTATTGTGGTAAAATATACATAACATGAAATTTGAGCTTTTTAAAAAAATGTTTATTTTGAGAGAGACAAGCGCGCGTGCAAGTCAGAGAGGGGCAGGGAGAGAAGAAGGTAGAGAATCCCAAGCAGCCTCTGTGCTATCAGCACAGAGGCCCTTGTGAGGCTTGATTTCATGAATCATGAGGTCATGACCTGAGCCAAAGTTGGACGCTTACCTGACTGAGCCTCCCAGGTGCCCCTTTACCTTTTTAACTTAATCACTTGTATGTGTTTGGTTCAGTAGTATTAAGTATATTTACATTGTTTACAACCATCACTATCATCCATTTCCAGAAATATTTTCATTTTCCCAACTTGAAAGTGTATCGGTTACAAAATAACTCACCATTGTCCCCTACCACCAGCTCTTGGGAACCACTGCTCTACTTTTTATCTCTAATTTGACTCTTCTAGGTATCTCATAGAAGTAGAATCATAAAATACTTTTCCTTTTGTGTCTGGTGTAATTTCACTTAGGAAAATGTCTTCAAGGTTCATCCGTATTGTAGCATGTACCAGCATTTCATTTCTTGTTTTTTTTAAATAGGTTTCATTTTTTGGAGCAGTTTTAGTTTCAAAGTAAAATTGAACAGAAAGTACATACAGAACTGTCATGTACTCCTCCCAGAAATGTATAGCCTTTCTTCTATCCTGCACCATAGTTTTACATTTGTTAGAATCTATGTACCTGCATGGACACATCTCACAT